>NC_080417.1:63875237-63947096 GCF_029873635.1 Malania oleifera | reverse complement strand
AGGAACCTCACCCCTTTTGGAAACTTTGCCACGGCCCGCATGCTGATCTGGATTTCAAGGTTGGGTCTGATTGTTTTCTTTGCTATTGGGAAACTCCAACACTCCGGAGGTCGTTAAGAACCTAGGTGCCAACTAACCCCACCGTATTGGTGCCCTTTAATTCTATATTAGAGAACCCTTCTTGTTATATGGACATATTTCCCGCTGTGAGGATGCCCTCGAACGTAACTGATCGCAACCATGTCTTGTGTGTTACGCCAACCTGTTTGGTTGCTTTGCCTATTAACTATAAGCAATGACATTGATAAGTAAAACTGTAATCGATAAGTTTTGGGCAGCACTTTGAAGAGATATCTCACGCCCAATTTTTTTCCTCTTAAAAATTTTTTTGAGTATGAATGCAAGGAAAAAAACTGAGATACTCAAGTCAATACGGGTTCCGCCATCGAATATGTGTGAACACATTCTCCTGCTTTAAACTGTTGGAAAAAAAATAAAACAAAAAAAAAAAAAATTAAAAAAATTTTTTTCCCCCCCCGGGAAATATGTTCGATAAGGCAAATTTGTTCCCTTTTCCTTGAGGGGAATAACCTTGGGCAATGAACTTGTAACTTTCCCATAGACCAGAGTTCAAGACTTGCCTTACCTCACCACGGCTTCTTGCAGACGTTTGACTGACTATGCCCTGGGAGAAACTACTATCTTCCAAGGTGCTCGCGGAAGAAATTGGGGAAAAAACAATGGAAAAAGTCCCTTTCAAGAAAAGGCCAACCCAAGATTTGGGGACCGACTATAAAGCAAAGTCCACCTCAAGGAAGCTTCGTCCCCGTTCTCGTAGGTTTTCAACCCACACCCAGGGAAAGGGAACTTGTTTTGGAATGTTGGGGGTGTTTCTTGTTTCCCGAGGGTCCTCATGAGTTCCCCTTTTTGAGTGGCCCTCACAACAGGCCTCCACTTAAGCTTTTTACAAAAATTCTTCCCCCTTTGCAACAGCCAGGGAAGATGATTGGAAAAGAATGATAACCCCTAGGATTTTTTCAATTGCGGGTGCCATGTGAAGCTCATTGAACAAAAGCAGTGTCTAACGTAACAAAAAATTGTTTTTCACGATCCAGAGGGGCCTAATGTTTTTTTTTGTGGACTTGAGAATCATTGGGAACAGCACCCCTCGCTATGGTGGATCCCGGGGCTACCCATAAACTTTTTGTTAGCAAACCAGAAGCTTGGAAGGACTCAACTTCTCCTTAGAGAAGGCTACAGGCCCGTCCAATGAAAGCAGTTTTCCTGTACCCAGCCTACTGCTGGGAGTCATGCCCAGCTCAAGTTTTACTGGGTATTGTTGTGCAAATGGGAAGGTCATGTTAATTTTACAGCAGTGCTCCATTTGATTTGATGATGCCCAGTTCTCTTGGAATGGAAGTTTTTTTTCCTAGGTGAAACGAACGTGATGATGCCCTTTCCGGCTGGTTCCCTAATGTCCTTAGTGGGAAGAATCCCCCTGCCAATGGTGCAAGCCTTCTTGCCACGAATAGACTATTGGAAGTTTCCTTTTTCATGCCCATGCACCTCAAGAAAGGTCTGAGGGTAAAGGAGAGCAGACAATCTAACCCGATGGTGGTAGATAAGAAGTACGGCAAGACGTGTGGCCTACAACTCTCCAAAGCGGTTTTTGATGAGTACAAGGAGGTTGAATTCCAGAATAAGTTTTTTTACCTCACGAACTTACACTACCTCCCACTACGGGGTGTGGGAGTCAAATGAGAAAAAAAAAAATGTCCCCCCCCCCCCCCCATTTTTCGCGTTTTTTTTTTTTCCAGGGGGGGGTTTTTTTGTGGGGGGGAAAAAAAACAAACCTGCAAAAGGCCATAAATCGGTGGCGGCCTTCCCAGTTGGCATAATTTTATAAGCCAACCTTGATTAATTATGGAAGCCGTATATTGTTCGCCCCCTCCCAAAGGCACCCATTATTGGGCCAACCGTTGGCCCTATTTCATAAAAATACGATTGGGGGCCTGGCGGAAATGTTGTTGGTAAAACTATACCGCGCGCTGCAACAAAGGTGGACAGTGCGCGACAGTAACGCTATTCCCGTTTGAGTTTGCTGATTAATTGGATCAGTTTGAGTCATGCCAGTAAACTTCCTAACTTTGGACTTGAGGTCGGTACTATCCAGGTGAATTGCCTTAGTGGGAAACGTGAGCCTAAGACTACTGTGGGTGACAAAACGGTATGTGGCCTAATGAAATTTTTTGGTGTGCGTTTCGGTTTAACGACTGCACCCTTGCAACATTTCCTGTGGCACCTTGATGAACCAGGGGTTTTTTCCGTGACTGCCTTGACAATGTTGTGCGTGGTTGGTAAACCTGGATGATTCGTTGTCCTACATTTCCAACTTCTGGAGGACATAAAGACCAATCTGCGGAAGGTTGTTCCGTAGGTCTTGAAGGAAACAGTCTAATGGTGAGACGGAGAATGCCTCTTTCGCTCAAGAAAAGTCATTTAAATTCTTGGTTATGTGGGATTGACCAAGGTTCATATCAGAATGGCTTTGGAGGAAGGTAAAGGGCAAAATTCCATTCAGATGGAAATCCCAACAACATTGAAAGATTTGCCTTTTTGCTTTCCTTGCCTTTGCCAACTACCTACGGAAGTTTCGTAGAGGGGGTTCATTTCATGGAGAACGGGCCCCTATGACAGACACTCTAACTAAGGTCCCATGGGTTGGAAAACTGGACAGAGGAATGGCCAGGAGCCTTATGACTTAAGGGGCCAAATGCTGAGAGATCCGGTTTCTGCTCTTCCTGATTGTCCATTAAACCCTTCGAAGTAACCGACCATATGCACAACTCGCTCCCTTGAGGGGTCCTTCGTACAAGAGTGTACACCCTGTTGCTTAAATGAAGCCTAAGCGTGTGAAGCGAAGCTGGAAGTACACAGCTCCAGAGAAGGAGATGTTAGCTTTGATACAATTTTTTTCTCCTTTTGGTGGATGCATTACTTACCTTGGGGCAAGTTTTGTGGTGACACAACAGATAATTTCAGCGTGGTTTTTCGCCCTTTCCCTTCCACGCCAAAGTTACACAACCCAAGTCAAGGCCGATGGGCAAGAAATTCTGGCCGATTTTTTATTTTTCTCATTTGAGCACAAGGCTGGGCGATGGACCCCAAGTCCCGCGGATGCCCACGCTGAAGTCGGGAAAGGCTGAACTGCGCCTTACACATTGGTAAACTCACTCCTGACCTTCAGCAACTTTTTACCACAACGATTTCGGGAAGCGCATCAAAGATAACTTAAGCAAAGATCCATTTGCGCATAACTAATGAAACTTACCGAAAGAAATGAATGGCAACGACATTTTTGGATGGAAGAATGGGATGCTGAACAACGCCATGGTCACCGTCTTCTTTTTGTTGCACGAGCTGTTATCTGAAAAGACATTACTGAAGGAAATGTCATGATACCATGTTCCGGAACACTCCAGGAGGGCAAGCGCACTTTGGCCTTACTAAAGCTGGGGGTACTATATGGCCCGCACATGCTTGGAATGATGTTGTGTTTATTAATACCCAACTTTGTCCTCCTTTGCCCAACAAGACAAGGGTTGAACCGAGTTAAAACCGGCTGGGCTGGGGAAAGCCCTTACCAGTTACCCGTTCCAAACGTGGAAAGTGGGTACCCATTTGTACTTCCATCACCACCCTGCCCAGAGTGGAAACCGGGCAGGGTTCCCTATACTTTTTTTTTTAACTTATAGCCTGTGGTTTGCGAAGTATGGTCAAAACTGTTTTCATAGCCCGCAAACCGAAGTAACTAGTTTTTCGGGCCAGAAGCAGCACATTTTATTTTTTTTTTTTAAAGACATTGTGGCAATATGTGGGTGTTTTCCCCCCACTACATGTTTTAGTGACCAGAAAACTCAAGATTCACTGCAACTCTGGAACAAACGTTGCGAAATTCCCTTCGTTTCACACACTCAAAAAATCGTTCTTCGAGGTTATCCCCCCACAGACAGATGGACAGAGGAGAGATTTCAATCAACGGGCTACTTTAATATTACTTTGCGCCACTTTTTTTGGTCCAACGCCAACCAGAAGAAATTGGGTGGGGCGCTTTACTCGATGTGGCTTCAGTTCCGTTTTCATCAATGCCCAAAATGTTCTCCGCACACCCAACAAGAAGTCCTTTTTGAGCTGTTACAACAAAAAAAAAGGCGCCCCCCCCCCCCCCCCCCCCCCAAAAAAAATAGCCCCCAAAAAGCCCGCCCTTGTTTACCCCTCCAACACAGTTGGGATGAGCCCGTAACAAGAGGGAAAGAGGTCCCCAGGCCGTACGTACTTTACTTCAAAGATGAACGAATGCTTGAGATTTCCCGACCCCTCACCCTCTAGAAAGCCCTACTAAGCGGGAATGAAGAAGGTGGCAAAAGATCAGGGGAAGAAAGACCGCAGCCACTTCAACGTAGTGACCGGTGTACTTGTTAAGCTTCATCCTTAACAAGTCCCCCAGTCACTACGAGGACGAGATTAGGGAAGGACTACTTCCAAATATGAAGACCATTCCCCCCATCCTGGGCCAAAGTCGGGAAGGTCCTCCACCAAATCCGACCCTCCCGCCCCTGGATGAAAGTGTGCAATCTGTTTTTTCAACGTCCACTTGCCTCAAGCCTACAACCGCCGACATTGGGGGGAAAAAAAAAAAAAAAAAAAAAAAAAAAAGAATTCTTTAAAAAAGCAGAAATCAATCCCATAGCATAAAATCGTTACAGGGCCAACCTGACAACCCGTGAATTTTTGACGAAATCCTTTGCAGACCAGAGAGTTTCAAATCTCCAGGAAGAAGCTGCATGGAATTTCTTAAGTAAGTGTGAACTTGCCTTGGTGGAACGAAAGAAATTACTGGTTTCGGCAGAAGACATGGCGCAAAACCGTTCTAGACCGAAGTTTTGAAGTGAACCTATCCGTCAAAGTCGACGGGGAAACGTCCCGAGCCGCCCTCAGTGTGGGAGAATGTCCCCTATCTAATCTTTTTGTTTCCAGGCCCCATTAATGCTGTTTTGCCTGTGACCGCTTATCCTCGTTGTGTTTGGTAATGGGTTTTTTTTTCCAAATCATGTGTCAAATACTTAGTGAGGGGTTATTTTTTCTAGTATTTCTTTCATTGTCAAGCCAATCAGGCAGTAGACTCCTCGTCCCACTTGATTGTTTTCCTTTGTGCTAGAGGTTGAGAATGGCCTAGACAAGCCTCTTTAGTGGAGGGTGAGTGGGGTTTTTCATCAATCATTGAAAACCTCACTAGCAATTGGTCACGTGGGTCTTTTAGCCCTACTTGCCCTCCCTCTCTAAGTAAAAACACACCAATCGTCAACCGAAGGATTTGTTTTATGAAATTACGTTTGGCTTTTCAATTATTTACCTATGGCTTTGGTTTCCACGGCTTTTTTCATGAAATGAATTATTATTTTTCCTTTCCCGCCTTCTATCTGATTGAAATGTTTAATAAAAGGTGCTTTTTTTCGTGGGGAGGAATGTTTTGTAACAAAAGGCCTGGCTATAGTTTAAGGCAGAGTGTTTATATCTATCGCCGCACGGCCCTACACAACGGTGGGTGAAAAAAAGGCGACCCTTTACCACATAGCCACGAAAAGCACCTAAACTTGCAATTATCCGCCCCCATCCCATTACTGAAAGCTGGATTGGTTGAAACATTTGGTGTTTGTTTACTGAAACTAATTAAAATGCTCCACCAAACCTCTTGGATGACACGTCCAGATTCTTGAACCCATGCTTGATTGCGGAAAAAAAAACACCCTTTTTTGGGGGGGGAAAAAAAAATTTTTCCCCCCTATGGCCCCAATGTTAAATCTATTGCTGAAACTCTGTTTGTAAACGAACCTATGAATCTCAAAAAAACGTCTTGATTGACATTAAATCTTTCCCAAGTTTTGATGGATGAAACCTTTTTTTGTTCTCTTCAATTGTAATCGTTTTTGTGGTTTCTTGAAAAAACAGCTGTCCCCTTATGGGAGATTGCCTTTTCATAACCTTTAGATTTGGAACCTCAAACCAATTTGCCCCACCATTAAAGATTGGCCATTAAGGTCCCACTAAGACCTTGGGATTCATCCACAAGTTTTAAATGATTTGTTTTTTTACGAAACACATAATAGCAAATGTTTAATGGGAAAGCAAAGTTTTTTTGGGAAAATAAAGCAAAGCCCCAAGGTTTTGAATTAGATAAGGGAAATAAGAGATAATGTTAACCCATCCAATCTCAGCCAATCATGCGCCTTTTTCTTGAAAAGAGCCAAAATTATTAGCGTGCCTCTTTTTTGTTCAATTCTTGGAATCCCAAACCAAAAATTGGCTTGTTGCCCTAATTTTCCCTCTAATACTGTTGGTTCCTTAATCACAATTGCCTCCTATCTTTTGCAAGTAAAAACAAAACTGGCTTTTTGGTTTCCGTTGGGGCTTGAACTTCAAGTTTTAAGTTGTTTTCCTTTATGAAATTTCCAAGACTAAATTGAACCCATTCTTTTTTTTTGAGGTAAATAAATATTTCCAACTTTTGTAGTCGCGTGAAAAATTTCACATTTTCCTCCAGAAAAGAATAGTGTCCCCCAAATCTTGAGGGGCATACCCACTGCCCAATAAGGCTTCTAAAAATCATGCACATGAATAGTTTTTCTTCTTATTCTTTTTAAGTTGCCCCTGATATATAAGCAATACTCTCCCGTGCCTTTGCAATCACCACGGCATTCCGAGCCCCTTCCCTAGGACCACATCCACTATAATACAATCTCATCCGTTCCCTAATGGAAAATACCCCCCCACCGGGGCATTAACGCGGCCTTTTTTTACTTCCTGTAAAGCTTCCTGCTTATGTTTCATCATCTTCATTCAAACGCTCGCCATTCTTCCCTCGTGAGCCCATTGTCCAAGGAACCCCTTTGTCAAATCTAGAAAACCCATTCACCAAACGCCGGTAATACCCTGCTAATCCTAGAAAACTCTTGATTTCTTGAACATTTCTCAGCCTCGCCCAATCTACCATTGCCTCTATCTTGCGTGGGTCAACTGCTATTGTAGCGACCCTAATTTTATTTAACATAAAATGTAATATAATGAATAAATGGTCAACCCGAACCCGTGGGTAACGGGGACACCTGTCATCCACAGTGGAAACTTAAGCAGCAGTAAAAACAAATTCTCAAACATCCAACCACAAGACATAATACCAGAGTTTACTATATCATCAAAATACTATCACTATATACAACCTCCAAAAAGTCAAAATAACACTAGGATCAAATAACAAAAACTCCCGATCCTAGTTCAACACTTACCCTTCTAGTAGGGAAGCTCCAATCACTCAACGACGGCCTTGGCTCACCGGTCTCTTTGGATTTCCTGAAAATCATTTAATGTTCGGGGGTGAGACACTTCTCAGTAAGGGAAAATAAACTAAATACAGCTGTGTGACAACATGAATATTTAATGCAATTATACATATACAGTACGTTTCATAAATCGGGAAAACATTCATCATATCATACTGAATAATCATACATTTTTATATTTGTTAATAACTCATAACGTACATAAATCATCCGGCCGTTATAATTGTAATACTGAAAATATACCCAGGATGAATAGCTAGCTGGTGTCATGTATTACCTCCCATGACAAGTTGTGCAACCCAAAGGCGGGACCCGACAATGGCTGGCCGACCATTGCCGGATCAAATATGTCTGTAAATACGATGGGCCCACCACACCCTAGTCCGGATTGACAGGTGGACGTCCACACTCTACTGAAAGTCACATCGACTATCCATCTCCCATCCCCTTGTGGGATGGTTAGCACTAATCTGACGTAGATATCTGATCTACAATATAGCTACGGTACCGAGCTCCTGAACTGAACTAAACTAATATCCGAGTTCTGATAACATATAGTACATGGTAATATAGCATCTTTCATAATTTCATAAGTACAGCCTCGTGCCAAAAACATAAATACGGCCTTGTGCCGATAACATAAATATATGGCCTCGCGCCAAAATCGTTTCAGGTATATATATATATATATATATATTTTGAAAATAAATCATTTATCATATATTCGTCAAATTCATCACAACATAACTCATCTTTTCGTAATACCTGAAATCATGCTTTGTTCGTAAAATCCTTCATATCATAATACATTTCATGTAAAATAATATTCATGCCACACATGCGCTGTTAAAAGTCATACTTCATATTCTAAAATCGTGATTTTCTGGCATCTCATACATACATATACATTTTAACATCATAGCAGTATATTCCCAAAACGTACATTTCATTCATAATATACCAATATAACATAAGCTTTTCTGAAACTAAATTTACTCATAATTAATAATAATTTGTATGGAAAAAATAACTACTTTAGTTTATTCCCTTACCTGACTACTGAGAAAGCCCCTAAAATATCCTAACTTGACCCTCGTAGGATTTCCTGCTCAACACCCTGAAACTGAAAATTCTCAGTATTAAACTTCAGTATTTTCATGCGTACATCATTTCCTATAACTATCGTCAAACCAAATTCGGCTTAAAAAGCCTTACCTCAACTTAGGGATGATTTCCAACTTTGTTTTCCCAACGATTTGCTCCGACAAACTCGTAGAGAACTTCGCCAAGAGCGTCGTGGTGACTTCGGATTGTCGATCCGGTGTATATTTGGCCCAAAAATGATGAGAGAGAGAGAGAGAGCCGAAGGGGAGAGAGAGAGGGCGAAGATGGCTTAAGAATGAAGATAAAAATCGGATTTTTGATATATATAGGGCCAGATTCGTCGACGAGACATGTCACCTTGTCGACGAGTCCTTCATTAATTCAGAACAGCAAAAACCCTCCCTCGGTATTTTCTCGTCGACGAATCCCTGTATTCGTCGACGAATTTTCTACTGCCCTCGTCGACAAACCCCTGTATACGTCGACGAGTCCAGGTAATCTCTTTTAAATTATTTATCCCCCAAATGCAATGTTGCATTCGTCGACGAAGTCTACGACCTCCTTCTATTTCTGTTTCTATTTCTCTCCCTCTTAATTATTCAAATTCCATTTTTATTCGGGTTGTCACAGCTATACCATTCCTGGATATTACATGCCCTTGAAAAACGACCTGCCTTAGTTAGAATTCACATTTCTTGAATTTCGCGTGTAGCTTTCTTTCCCTCAATACCTGCAACACCAGCCTCAGATAATGTTCATGCTCCGAAAAACTTTTCAAATAGACCAGTATATCATCTATAAAAACCATAACGAATTGATCTAAATACTGATGGAACACCCGATTCATCAGGTCCATAAACGTTGTCGGTGCATTTGTTAGACCAAAGGTCATAATGAGAAACTCATAATGGCCATAACGGGTCTTGAAAGCCGTCTTTGGAACGTCTTCTGCTTTAACTCTTACTTGGTGATAACTTGACCGGAGATCAATCTTGGAGTAGACTTAAGTCTTTTGAAGCTGATCAAATAAATCATCGATTCTGGGAAGGGGATATTTATTCTTTATCGTCACTTTGTTTATTTCTTTGTAATCAATGCACATCCTCATGGTCTCATCTTTCTTCTTCACAAATAAAACCGGTGCTCCCCAAGGCGACACACTAGGCCTGATAAAATCTTTTTCTAACAGCTCATGCAGCTGATCTTTTAACTCTTTTAATTCTGTTGGAGCCATTCTGTAAGGCGCTTTAGATATTGGTGTCGTACCTAGAAGCAAATCAATTGCAAATTCTATCTCTCGATCAGGTGGTAAGCCAAGTAACTCCTCCGGAAAAACATCTGAAAATTCTCTAACCACTGAAATATCAGTAAGCTTTAATTCTCCCTCTGGCTTCTCCTTTACATAAGCTACGAATCCCCGACAACCGCCTTGAAGCAGCCTCCTCACCTGTAAAGCCGATACTAACTGTGGTGGGGCACGCACATGCTATCCCACGAATCTGAATTCCTGCTCTCCCGAGGGGTCTGAAAATCACTTCTTTCTGATGACAGTCAATGTTGACATGATTAGGTGCCAACCAGTCCATACCCAATATCACGTCAAACCCCTGCAAGTCTAGTACCACGAGATTAGTTGGTAGTACTTTCCCCTGTATGGCCACTGGAAAATTCTTAAATACCTTTCTACACCTCATTGCAGATCCAGTCAACGTGACAATAGACAACTCTACATCTAATAGTTGTGCCTCAATTCCAGATAATTTAGCATAACTCGATGATACAAATGAATGGGTGGCACTCGTGTCAAACAAAACAACAACTTTATATGATAAAGCAGTAAAAGTACTTGTCATGACGTCTGCGGCAGTCTTTGCGCCTCCTGACATCAAAGCATAAACCCTCGCTGGGGCTACATTCCTCTGTTGGCCGCCACCCTTGGGTGCCTGATTATGTCGCTGCTTTGTCTATGGGTTGGTGCTCTGTTCAGTGACCACTGACACTCCCATGCTATGTGTCCAAGTCTTCCACAATTGTAGCAAACATTACTCCCCAACCGACATGCTCCTGTATGTCTCCTACCACAAATAGAGCAAATAGGGTATGCCCGTTCACCCCGATACTCGTGATCTCCTCCCTCCTGTCTCTGAACTCTGCCAGATCTATCTCTCCTCCAATAGCCTTGTCTAGAACTCGTCTGAAATCCCAAAGATGCAGGCCTCTTTCTTTGACTCGAGGTCCCCACATCCCTCTGGCTCGGTGCTTTTGCATCTTTCTGCTCGCTCTCCTCTGCCATAGTGGCCCTGTCAACCAGCTCAAAGAAGTCTTGCAACTTTAAAACCACCACTTGTTTATAAATATCCCGTCTCAAACCCCTCTCAAACATCCTAACCTTTTTCGCCTCATCTGGAACAATATAAGGGGCAAAGTGCGACAACTCAATAAACTTCGCTGGGTACTGCTAGACTGTAAGATTCCTCTGAGTCAATCCCATAAATTCTACTACCTTCGCCTCCCTGATGGTGGTGGGAAAATAGCGATCAAAGAAGATTTCTTTAAATCGGCACTAGGTCATAACTACTAGTACCTGTCTCTGTTTCTCTTGTAACCTCGTAGCCATCCACCACCTTTCGACCTCACCTGTATATTTATAGGCAGCATTAAGAACCCTCTGCTCATCGATGCAATGGAGGACCTTCAGTATTTTCTCAATCTCTTGCATCCAATTCTCAGCCACTGCAAGATCGGCTCCTCCTGAAAAAGACGGAGGATTCATCTTTGTGAGCTTTTCAATAGTAACCTCACTCCGTCGATGGTCCTTCGTGCTCTCTGGAGCTATGTGCAATCTCAACCATAACTTGCTGAGCCACATTACGTAAGACTGCGTCTGAATCCCCACCACCTGCACCAGAGGGGCTTACCCCATCATCCCCACTGGCATAAGTGCTACTCCCTCCAGGGTCCATCCTGAAAAGGAAAATAAACATAATCTGAGGACCCTGTCTGTATAACATAACTAACATATTCATCTACTTGAAATCTCATATCACCAATTAACCTATCGTTCTTACTCTCAATTTAAGATTCAGTCCAGTAATTAAGAAACACAACCCGACCATAGTTTACTATGACTTTCCTAAAATCGTTACCCCAAGAAAGACACAAAAACCACAATGGTAATTCTGCTTCCCGATGACTAAACAAAACCCTAAATACTTATCTTCAGTCCCCCAACATTGAGTCACTAAATTCTTGATCCATTCCTATACTCTGGTATTGTTTTCGCTGCACTCTATAGTCTACAGAACCTAACAACCTAGGCTTTGATACCAAATTGTAACGGCCTAAAATTTCCATCCATTTTTTTTTCCTTTTCTATATTAATACATGATTTTTGATACGTTGCATGAGCATAGCTGACATCATCATGGCTCGAAGTGGGACCGTGGTATTCTGTGCATTTCATATAACACCTAAGCAACAGAAGAACATACATATCCAACATATTCCAAAATACAATACCAGAGTACTATATACCTAGCTGTACACATACACACACATATATAACATTTCCCAAAAGTCCCAAAATACTGTGGGCTCCACAGACCAGCCCAAAACTCAACCCAAAAATTACACTGACTCTACACCAACTTTACCTTTAAGCCGGCCCTGCTTGCCTCTCTGGATTACCTGAAATGTTTAATAATTTTTGGGTGAGACACCTCTCAATAAGGAGAAACATGTTATCACCGGTGTGTGGCATATGAGTTAGTTGGCAACATATCATTTAATTAATATTGTATACGATATATATCAAGAAAACACTTGTATAATAACACATGCTTATATCATATAGAATATGAAAATTTCTAAGTTATCTATTCAAAAGTACTTCTATCTATAATATGTAATCTCTGCTTTCTGTGTATACTATACATAGCTATATATCTATAAACTTTCCCCTGGATGGCTATATGTTATGACTTACTCCCTTATGATTGGGTTGTGCGGCTCGAAGGCGGGGCTAAACACTGGTTGGCCCTTTAGTGCTAGCCTAACTGTATGCATATCTAGATGCCTATAGCATGAAAGGCCCGCTCCACCTAGTTTGGACGCCAGGGAGCTCACAACTCTACCTGAGGGCACAATTGGCTGTACCATACTCTATTTGAGACGTATGGTTGCACTGTTTATACTGTGGCGTAACGGTACCGTGCTCTATAAACTGTTGTATTCCATCGAGGTCTGATACTGTATAATAATATTTCTATATAAATCTAGCTGTTTTACCATGATTCTGTATTTCTATATAACCATGATTCTGTATCACTGTATAATCATGACGTTGTAATAACTGTATATCTGTATATATGCTGTAATTCTGTAACTATAATTCTTTTGTATGTCATGGCTCTATATTATGTATAATCTGTATTTCTGTATATCATGGTTCTATATTCTGTATATCATGATTCTATAAAATTCTGTATAATCATGGTTTTATAAAATACTGTACAATGTTGTATAATCTTATCCTCGAATATACTACGTATTTGTAATTCTATAAAATACTGTATAAGCATGATTCTGTAAACAGTATTCCTGTATAATTCTGTATAGCCGTAGTTTTGTATATAAAACTGTATGAGTTATGTTTCATAACTCCCTAGGCTATATAATCATGCTTTTGTAAAACTGTATAACATATTCTATAATATTCCAATATTTCTCATGCCACACAATTCAATAAAACTCTATAAATATGTTCTGTAAAACTGTATAATTTTCATGCTCTAATCAAATACTATATTATACTGATAATAAGACTGGCATTGTAGTAACCCGAACCCGAAAAAGAAAAAAAAAAAGATATTTTGGAGAAGATATTTTGAAAAGAGATATTTTGAGATATTTATATATAAATATCTTGGAGGAGATATTTATTTAGATTACTTAAGGGCTAAGTAAGGATTTATTCTATAAATTCTCTTATCCTCTCTCATTCTCTCATTCTCTCTCTCTCTCTCTCTAAGATCCTTGGCTGTTCGTCATCCGTTTCCAAAAACGGAGGGTACTGCGTGGATCAGAAGAGGAAACTCTACACTTTTAGTGGATCGGATCGTCGTTTCGGAGAGTTTCGGGTTTTCCCAAGAATCAAGGTAGTAATCTGAGCCTATTTTTGATTGGATATTTGGATAGCAGTAGAAAACATAGTAAGGTTATGTTCTGTGGTTTTAGGTTTTTGGGATCTCGGGTTGTCGTTTTGGACCGTTTTCGTACGAAGTTTCATTTCAAATATAAGGTAAGGGGAACTTGATTACAACAGCTATTTTGGAAAACTAAACTGCTAAAAAGCTAGTTTATGTTATTATTTATGATTTAACTGCTTATTTGTGAAATTCTACCGAACAGAGATGCTGGTTTGACGATTTTACGGTTTTTGGTAAAAACAAGGATTTCGACGTATGATCTCCAAATTTTACAAACATCGTTATTTGTGTTTGTACTAGTAGGAGAGGTTCGATTCCTTTATTTATTTAGTTAAACTATGTATATTGAATTTCTATCATTTAGCGGGTTTTTGTATTAAACTTGTGTGATATTTGTTGAAATGGAAATGAATGTATTTTCTATACTACTGATATAGAATATGGGAATGAAATTCCAATTTGTTATTCTGACAATGTGATAAACAGAGGCTGGTGATACACCGAGCCGCATTAGTAAACAAAGAGGGGTAAACTGAGTGGAAAGACGCCGGTTTGAACCCGATGGAATTATTTCTATACTATTGATATAGATTATGGGAGATAAAATCATATTTGTATAAATTGAATTTATGATACACGGAACCATAGCTTGAGAGTCCCGGGAGGGTTGAAAAATACTTTCTTTGCAGGGTGAAATGAAACCACTGTTATATGATACGGCACGATATCGTAGCTAGATGTACACGTGCAACCACACGTACTAAACGATGTGGGTACCAAGATGGTCGGCTAGCAGGGTGAAACCATTGGCTGATATTGGGCCAATGGAGGCAGTCGAATCGTATGTAGGTACTCGGCAGTGTCTGCACGAACAGGGCATTGGACGAGTACTAGTGCACAACCCGAGCCACGGGGTAAAACTGGTTATAGGGATATTTTGCTGTTGGTCATCTGAAAAATCATTAAATGGTCGAAAGAAAGATGTGGGAATTTTGTAATATGAATGATGATATACCTGATGCATTACTGTATTGAAAATATTTGATTTATATTCCAGATGTTGAATGAAAATATGCATGTATGCAGTCACACACTGTTGTAACTCCTTCTTCCTTCCTGAGAGGTGTCTCACCCTATCTTACAACCTTTGTTTTCAGGTTCGTCCATGCGTCGATCCTAGTAGATAAAGGGACTGGGGTGGTTAGCTTACGTAAGCATCTAAATTTTGTACTAAACTTGATGAAAGTCCTTTTTGGAGGGTTGTAATATGACGATTACTCTAAGTCCGAATGTATGTAAATTATGGATGTATTAGTGAACTCTGGTATAAGGCTAGTAGTAATCCCAATGGATGTTTATGTTTTTCCGCGACATTTACATCATGATTATGTATTATTTACACCCGTATGTCCCTGTTTAGGGTGGGTTGTTTCCATATCTTGAACAGGTATAGGTATTTGATGTATGTGAGTGACACCTGAGTCCGTATAAAGGGCCGAGTCGTTACAGGCATAACATGTATTGCCCTTACCTGACCATCTAGCTCTAAAAACTACTCATAATTTCACGCATGCGGCGTTCGTAATTTTACACTCCTTGAAACAACATCCATATAATTCCCAGTCACAACTAAATTTATCAGAATAATTATCATATTCATATTTTCCCTAACTCCACATATTCAACATTTCTAAACTATAATTTACCCGAGTTCTTGGAAATATATGCGCCGGGGTCCTTAACCCATACCTGCTGGGTCCCAAAAACACTCTAATCCTGAAACCATAATACCCCAATTTTACTCCACAAAACACCAGTATATTCCCATACAACACAGAATCTAAACTCAGATGAGCTTAGTAATACTAAAAATACCCAAATATTCAACTTACCCTGGTTTTGGGATGGTGCCCAAGTTGGCCTAACCAACAATTTACTCTAACAGACTTGAAAAGAATCTTCCCAGGAGTAGCGTGGAGGCTTCCAATCATCGAACCGGCGAAGAACGAAGCCGGAATCGTAGAGAGAAGGAGGAGGAAACGAATTATGGAGAGAGAGTGGAAATTTGCATGAAATTCTCGTTGGAAAACCGAGTTGGGCCTATTTATAAAATGCGGATTCATCGACGAGACACGTCTCCTCATTGACAAGTCCATGAAATCAGTTCGTCGGCAAACTCGAATCCCTTGTCGACGAACTTTAGGCTCTGCTAAAATCCCTCTCGTTCTCGTCGACACGACACGTGTCCATGTTGACGAGCCCAAGAAGTATGCTCGTTGACGAGAGCCCTGAGTTCGTCGACGAGACCCTGTGAGTCCCTTTTTAAAATTTCCTTTTCCTCTCTTTTCTTTTATTATTTAATTACTATAATTCTTTGGTTCTCTACAATATAATAGTAGAATAGCATGATAAAGTCAAGGATGACTCTCTTCAGAGACAACTATAGTTGAAACCCATCTTCATGTGTGATCCTTAATCCTCAAACTGCTTGTGGAAGGACCTTTATGATCTGGTAGTGGGTTGGTCTTGACATTCAGCTTTACCCTTTCATGAATTTCAAAAAGTAGTTGCATCATTAAATTAGGGTTGTGCCACTTTGAGGTTCAACCAAACTTTGGAGGGATGGTAGCAATCTTTTCTTGTTCAACCAACTGCCTATATAACTTTGGTAGTGGGATGAATAAGGCATTGAATTGCCATCTTGGGTTGATGAGGCTGGTTGGGTTGGGGATCATAGAATTAGGATTGGGTACAACTAATGTAGGATGAAGGGCGATTACGCGTCAAAGTTGCGTAATTAGGCTTTTAAAATCATGAATTAAAGATTATAATTTCAATTAAATGCCTAATTATTTTCAGTACTTCAACATTGAGCTCAATTTACAATATTTGATTTCTATTTTATAATTTACGGATTTCTGTATTTAATTATTGCAGGGCCTTGTTGGAAATTTAAATGATAAAGAAAAAGAAAAAGAAAAAATATTTTGTGAAGCCTTGCAAATCCAATGAAACCGCATGCACGTGAAAGGGAGCCATGTACGTAGCTAAGTGTCACGGTCCAACTATTTTCACACCCTTGTGAAGGGCCGTGCGGCGCTAGCTAAAACACTCTTGCTTAACTAGCCAGCCTATTGTTTACCAACATTCATCCACGAAACACTTTCATTAGCATTCAATCAAATGGCAGCGGAAATAGTAAGCAATCATGAAAGCAGTGGTACGCAAGCAGTAAACATTGAAACTACGCAATTCATTAACAACACCTCCGTTGACAATGTGTGTTTAGCGAGGGAGGCAAGTAGGCTAAACACGTTGACAATAGCTAGTGAGTTTTACAATGACTGATGAACACTCACCCTCCCCTAAAGAGCTTTCTAGGTCATTCTTACTTTAGCACTAGGAAACATCAAAGTGACCAAGGAGTCATACTGCCATATTTGGCATATAAAGGCACTACTAGCAGAAAATAACCCTACACTAGTATTTACATGATGGAAACCCATCCCAAGCACACGAGACAAGCGGTCACAGGCAAGCATATTGCCCTGAACAAGCTTAGCTCATGACATTCTCCCCCACTTATGCGGTCAACGTCCTCGTAGACTTTGGCGGTAGGTACACTTCAAGTTTGTTCATGATCAGTTGAATATCTTCCGCAGAAATCCAGCTGATTTCTTTGTCATCAAGGCATTTCCACTTCACTAGGAACTTCTGCCACTTCTTCCTTGAGGATATGAACTCTCTATCTGCAAGGATCTCTTCAACTTCACGTCTGTCAGGTTGCACTGTCTTCAACTCTGCTCTGTTGGACTGACTTCTGCTCAGGTCATTGGTGTCGGCGTTGAACGGCTTGAGGTAGCTGACATGAAATTGTGGTCTTCTCCCCTAATTTGCCCACTTCTTCATCCTCTTAGAAGCTTTCTCCAGATAGGCTCGGGCAAACTATGCATTCTGTCTCCATTCTTTGGTGAAGATGTACGCCCTGGGACTCTTTCTTCTGTACGGTCGCCCACTGTGTGTGATAACAGTAGTTGCTAGCCTGTAACAATTTCAAAAGGGCTCTTGTTGGTTGTTGAGCTCCTTTGGGCATTGCCACAGAACGGAGCCACATCAAGTAGTTGCACGCCATTCTTTTGGTTGTCGTTGACAAAATGGCACAAGTACTCTTCCAGTAGCTCTCTGAAACTCTTCATCTGTCTGTCGGTGATAACTCGAAAAGATGTCAAGATGTGACCTGAATATCCTGACAAATTCTGTCAAGAAGTTGTCAGTGAACATTAAGTCTTGGTCACAAACAATAACTTGGGGAACACCCCAATGTTTCACTATAGTCATAAGGAACAATTGTGTCATCTCCTTTGCCAATCAGTACTTTGGTGCGGCCATGAAAGTACCATACTTCTTCTGCTCCCCCTTGTCTTGTTGGCAAGTGAGACAAGTTTTGGTATAATCAACCACATCATCTCGTGTGTGCGGCCAACAATACCTCTCCTCCAGTAGTCCTGTCATTGGAGTCATTCTACGTGAATACCTGTCAACGAACTTCCTGCTGGTAAGGTCTAGAAAGGAACGCAACTCCTTCACTGTCACGGGTATCTTCCGTTCTTGAATCATCCTTACCTTCTCCATACCCCTCCGGATACGACCTTGTTCAACCACATGACCAAGGAATTTGTTGCTCCATTGAGCGAAAGAGAACTTCCCTTTCTTCACATGCAGACTATTCCCCTCAGCCTGTCGAACACCTTCCGTAGATGCTCTTCATGTTTCCTCTGAAACAACACTGATGCTCCCAATGGTGTTTTGGAAGGGTGAACACATCCCGCTTCCAATTTATCAAGTTGTTTCCCTAACTCTACTATCTCTGGAGGTGCCATCCAGCATGGCCCTTTAGTAGGTGGTTCCACTCTTGGCAGCAACTCGATCTCATGCTCCACAGTCCGTCGTGAAGGCAAATTGTGAGGTAGCTTATCCGGCAACACCTCCTTGTACTCATCCAACACCGCTTAAATGGTCGTAGGCTCTAACTCTTGGCTTACTTCTTTGTCTACCACCACCGTGGCTAGATGTGTCTGCTCACCCTAACCCAATCCCTTATTGAGTTGTATGGCTAAAGGGGACTTCTCGTCGTCTCCCTTCATCGCAACGACTTGCACCATGCACGAGTGATCTTCCGTTAGACACAGGGAACCAGCCGAAGGCATCATCATTGCCCTTGTCCCCCTTAGGAACTCCATCCCTAGAATGACTAGAAAGTCATCCAAAGGCACTGCTGTGAAATTTGCATGACCTTCCCACTGTCCAAGCTTTACAGTCACTTGTTTGGCTACTCTCAAAGTAGGTTGGGCTATAGAATTAACTGCTTTCGTGCATCCTGTATTCTTCTCTAAGGATAAGTTAAGTCTCCATGCTTCCAATTTCGAAACAAAATTATGAGTAGCCCCCGTATCCACCATAGCGCGGGTACTCTTCCCATTGATCCTCAAGTCGACAAACATTAACCCTTTTGCTCGTGTAACTTTTGGTGTTTTTGCCTGCTTTTCCAATGTGCTCACTAGCAGCATTGAACCTACCCTCAGGGCATCATCCTCTTCCTCCTTGCTTTCCACCACTTTTCCCGAAGTGGAAGCTTGTATGGCATTGAGTAATCCCTTGTGTTGACATTCACTCACTTTATGAGGTCCTCCTCACAAGTAGCACGAAATTTTACTCTTCTCCTTTTCATTGGGTGTGTTGAACCTTTGAGATAGCGAAGCTTCCTTTGAGGTTGATGATTTAGAGTCGGCTCCCCCACTCTTGGGTTTGCCTTTCTTGAAAGACTTTCCATTGCTTCCCTTTCCGCCAAACCGTTTGGACGAAGCGGTATCATCACCAACGTATTTAGTCAAGCGTTCTGTAGCAGCTTGTGCAGTTGACAAGTCTTGAACCCTTTGCCTATGAAGTTCTGTCCTTGCCCATGGTTTCATCCCCTCAAGAAAATAGAACAACTTGTCCTTCTCCGACATGTCCCTAATATCCAACATTAAAGTAGAAAATTGTTTCACATATTCCTTGATTGACCCCGTATGCTTGAGATCTCTCAGCTTTCTCCTTGCATTATACTCAACATTCTCAGGAAAGAATTGGGCCTTGAGCTCTCTCTTCAAGTCTGCCCAACTATTGATTACATTGCTTCCATTTTCAATTTCTTTGTACTTGGTACGCCACCACAGTTTGGCATCACCAACCAAGTACATGATCGCAGTATCCACCTTTGCCTGTTTTGAGGCCATCCTCACAGCACGAAAGTACTACTCCACGTCAAACAAAAAGTTCTTTAACTCCTTGGCATCTCGGACACCCCTGTACGTCCTGGGTTCTGGTACCTTGGTCTTGCTAACTCCCGGAGTGTTGGAGTTCCCCATAGCAAGAACCATCAAATTCAGCTTTGCATCTAGATACACCATCTGAGATTGCAAAGTTTCCATTGTATGGTGAAAGTTCTCTGATATCTCACCTAGCAAACTTGTTTGATGCTTTTGTGATCCCATCACTTCATTAACAAGTTCTCTCATCTGGGCCACCTCCGTGGTCGCCGTGTTGGTTGTAGCCTCAACCTGTGCTTCCAGAACGCTGATCCTCTTAGCATTGTTTGGTGCCATGGTCATTTATCAAAGCATTCCAAATCCCACAACGTAGGTAACTGAATTCTCGTAGCAACTGAGGCTTGGCTTTGATACCAAGTATCACGGTCCGACTATTTTCACACCCTTGTGAAGGGCCGTGCGGCGCTAGCTAAAGTACTCTTGCTTAACTAGCCAGACTATCATTTACCAACATTCATCCATGAAACACTTTCATTAGCATTCAATCAAATGGCAGCAGAAATAGTAAGCAATCATGAAAGCAGTGGTACGCAAGCAGTAAACATTGAAACTACGCAATTCATTAACAACACCTCCATTGACAATGTGTGTTTAGCGAGGGAGGCAAGTAGGCTAAACATGTTGACAATAGCTAGTGAGTTTTACAATGACTGATGAACACTCACCCTCCCCTAAAGAGCTTTCTAGGTCATTCCCACTCTAGCACTAGGAAACATCAAAGTGACTAAGTAGTCATACTGCCATATTTGGCATACAAAGACACTACTAGTAGAAAATAACCCTACACTAGTATTTACATGATGGAAACCCATCCCAAGCACATGAGACAAGTGGTCACAGGCAAGCATAATGCCCTGAACAAGCTTAGCTCGTGACACTAAGCTATGCACGTGAAGAAGTAAGAGAGCCATGCATGCTCGAGCCATGAACCACATGCAAAATGCAAGGACTGGGCCATTGAAGAGGCCGTGTACAAGCTTAAAAAGAGAGGTCCATGCATGAAATACCAAGGGAAGCTAGAGGCCCATGCGTAGCAAGCCATGCCCGGGATTTCAAGAGGGCTTGACAGCTGGGCCGTGGCCATGCATGTGCTGAAAGAAAGGGCCATTCACATGAATAGGAAGGCCGTGGCGTAATGGGAGGCAGCTGGCCTGGGCTTTAATTAAAAAGGGGCTGGGCTTCATGTATGAAAGGGTGACAAGACCAGATGAACAAAACATGGGCTGGCAGCTATGCTTGGTGGCATGCGCTGGGTCTCTTGGTGGCAGCTGTAGGTTGCTATTGTAGGCTTTTAATAGGGCATTTATTAAAAAGGTTGGGCTAGGGTTTTAGATGTTTTTTTTTGGGAGTAGGGTTAAAAGGACAGCTGGTGGAGTCTTCTTTGGAGGGGGGAGGCGCTGCAGCAGAGCAGTTTTGCTGCTTGTGGAGGACCTGAGCAGCTCACCTACAGCCTCTTCATTCTCTCTCTCTCTCTCTTGCCTTTTTAATTAATTAGTTTTATTTACTTGTTATTTACTTCACTGTCATTTCAATGCAGATTTTAATATTTAGTTTAAGTTGATAATTGCATTGAGTATTTTGTTTAGAGTTAATGTTGGGTTTATTTATGTTTGGAATATTGTTAGACTAAGTTTATTTGCAGCTAAATTAATGATGAGTTGTTTTATTTTTGTTCAAAGTGTTGCTGGATTTAAATTTTATTTATGGTATTAGAGTGTTTAATTTACTTTAATATTCAAGGATTCTCATCTCTCTCTCTCTCTCTCTCTCTCTCTCTCTCTCTCTCTCTCTCACTTTGTTTTATTTTAATATTTGCATGAGTTTTTTGTTAAGTTCAATTTGTTTTCATTTAAAGTCATTGTTGGAATTAAATCTTGTTTGAGTTATTTTTAGTGTTAAGTTTACTTTGTTTTCGTTTTATAGTTATTGTTGAAATTACATGTTTGTTTAAGTCAATTAGAGTGTTTAGTTTATTTCATTGTTGAAGAATTTTTATTAGTTTAATCTTTGTTTTAGTCCTCTCCCACTCTCTTGTTCTCTTGTTCCTTTAGTTAATTATTTTGTTTAAACTTCAATGTCTTTTTAATATTTAGTGGAACTTATTATTGTTGGATTGGTCTTCATTTAGGCTCATTTTTGTTTAAGCTTCGCTTGGTTTTAATTTAGTTACAAAATCTCAAAACCCTAGAAATCAAATCTGAACTATGTTCAGTAAATTTGCTTTCTTATTTTCTTTTGTTTGTTCTACGTGAGTTTGAAATTAATCTACATTCCCTGAGGAGACGATCTGGTCTTTTGGGCTAATTATTACACGACATAACTTTTATACTTGGGATAACCTTTGCGTTGCTCATTTTATAGTGAGTCAATGGGTGTTGGTGGACACAAATAAGGCGAATGGTTTGACTGATTTGGTTCACTATAGAGCCAAAGGGTGTACTCAGTACATATGTGGGGCATATGGTTGAGCTGGATAGGCAAACAGTGAGTAGAATGATTGGGTATAGGCTTGGGGGTACATGGTATCTAGCGATGAAAGGGAGCCTACGTTGGTTATTAGTGCTTTGCCTTTGATCAATTGTACTAAATCTGCCACTACTTTTTTTGGTGATTCCAAAACCATATCTTTGGAGGATCCCTCATTTGGCTTGATTTGGAGGATCCAAATTGAATGATTTTGATTTGGTAGTGATAGTCTGAGTGATGTGATTGGGCTTCTTGGAGCGTTGAAATTTGTAATGTTTATGTAAAGTAGGGATATGTTTGTAATGTAATGTAGTTTTACAGGTTTCTATGTAATTTTATGTAAACAGGCCTTCTTATAAGTAGTGTGTGAAAGCCATGTTGTAGGCCGTTGGCAAATTTGAATTGAATTTGAATGTGAGATCCCCCCTGGTATCTCCTCTCTCCTCCCTCCATTCCTTTCTTCTATTTCTTCTAATTTCTCCATGGCTGCAGAACCTTGATGCTGCCCCTGCATCATTTGGTATCAGAGCTCAATATCGATCTCTATTGTACCATTTCTGTTCCCCATTTTCCTCTCACTCTTCTCTTTTCTTCTTCTTCTTCCTCCCGTCTTCTTTTCCCTTCTTATTCCATTCTTTCCCCATTGTTCTGCTAATTCTATCTCCCCCTGCTGCTGCTTTCTTCTTTCTTCTTTCTTCTTTCTTCCTGCCTTCTCTGTTTCTCTTCCATCATTTTCTCTTTGATTCTTCTCTGCCCTCAATTTTCAGTTTTAAAAAAAAAAAAGTAAAGAAAATAAAAGCAGTTATGTAGTTTCTGAACATTTTCTGAAATTCCATCCATGTCCCCATTTTTCAAAAAACCACCTTCCAGACCTCTTCCTGCAACACCATCCATCCCATTGAAAATAGAACCCCCCGAAACCATCAGCCTCAAGTTTTCATCACTTTAACCACCAGAGGAACCCCCACACGCCAGCCAAACATCTCCACCTGTCAGCTCTTCCAAAACCTAACCTCCTATGCTTTTTCCATTACACCACTAATACCATTGAACTCCTTATCTGCTGATCTTCCCTTGGCCAAAGTTTCATTGCTGGAGACTCAACGACGGTGACCCACACGCCCCTTGTGCCAGCAACCTGCGAGTGGGACTCTACTGAAGTCATCTCCTGGCTCTAGTTTAATGAGAATTTGGTCAAGCCATGATAATTTGGATTTTCTCCAAGATATTTTGACCTGCAAGGAGGTATTTTGATTGTGGACACAATATATTGCAAGCAAGTGCGATAATTTGGCATGAAACCCTATAAATTGTCACCATTACCAATAACAAAGTCAGTTTACATCCCTGTATTTGTGAGTTTTCCTTGTGAATTTGTTTCATTTGAGCACGGAAATGAATATCAAAGGTGCATTGAAGATAGTCTTTGAGAAATCGGGAGTAAGGCTTGTAGGCGAAAATTGTGTCAAGGCTTTTGGTAATATATAGTTGCAGTATATATGAATAAATCCAGCAATATGGTGACAGATGACTGGAAAATGACTGACTTTTGTCATACTCTGAGCATAATAGTTGGCCATTCCATACCTTTCTTAAGTATGGGGAAAAGTATGCAAATTCATTTTTGATGGAAGATGTTCTATTAATGTGATTTCTAGAAACGGAGTCATTAGTATGCAACTTTATCTGGAATCCCATACAAAGCCTTCAACATATCTTGGAATGATAACACCACCTTACATGTTTATGAATGATGTTTGGTTCCTATCAAATGGGTGCTTACTTTTTGGTGTGTTATCATACCTATGAAGATTGGCCATGTCCTCCTTAGTTCTCCTTCGTTGGATGATTTAGGTGTGACTTAAGGACATGAAAACACATGTCTTTCACTATAATGGGAAGAAAATTGTTAAGAAGTCTGCTCTACCAGTGAACCAAGACAAAGAATCAGTCACAATTACTCAACTTGAAGACAATACAAGGAAGGAAATGAATGTGTTTGAAGACATCCAAAGTCCTTTATACATTCCAATTGTTGAGTTTGTCATTCCCGATGTGCTTATTGATACTAACTCTCAGTTCAAGTCTATGATGCTTGCCAATGGATCATGGTCTCTTGTATAACTCAAGCACTAACTTTCAAAGAATCCAAGTTTGCTTCTCCCTTTTGATCCTCCAGCATTTCAAAATTCAAGGCTGAATTTTTTCTAATTGGGGGAGAGTTGATGTAGGACAAGAAGCAAGACCTTGGGAAGAGCCATGTTGGAGAATAATTAAGAAGAATTGGGTTAAGGAGTTGTTGGGTTTAATTAGTATTTTATTATGTATATAGTTTAATAAGTATAGTATTATCTGTATTTTGGGGTCTTGTTTGTAATGTTTGTGTAAAGTAGGGGTATGTTTGTAATGTAATGTAGTTTTAGGAGTTTTTTTTTTTTTTTTTCTGGCAGTTGTTGACGAATTTAAATTGAAAGTGAATGTGAGTTCCCCCCCTGGTATTTTCTCTCTTCTCCTCCCTTTCTTTCCTCTATTTCTTCTAATTTCTCCATGGCTGCAGAACCTTGATGCTGCCCCTGCATCAGCAGGTTATGGTCTGAGCTAGAAATTTTGTGAACTGGTGCCAACTAGGCTGAAACCACAGCAACATAGTCTGACTTGGACAGACCCAGTGAACCAGTTGACATAGCCATCTCTCCGAGTCTCAATATTTGCTCCATGTACGGTGAGTTCAACAAAACTAATTCTCATCTTTCCTTCCATTGTCGGACACAGCAAACTATCTTTGAGTACTCTTTTTTTCTCATACTTTGGTGAAGCTTAGGTGGTGCCCAAGATTATTCGGGACTTGTTACTTGCAGGTTCTGTTGTTTTGGGAATAGCAGGAATGAAAGAGTATCATGGTGCTGTACAGTTCTTGTAATCCTATCAACTCTCTGGCTCAAGAGGAATGCCAGAACCTTCAAGAATTGATATAGCTCTCCAAGCTTATTATGGGATAGACTGGTGTTTTTGGCGTCTTTATGGGCTCTTTCTTTTGAGTTTTTTTTGAAGGCTCTCTCTGTCTGACCATCAAAGAGATTGGAGGGCAGCTATAACTTAGTTTGCTTGTATACTTTGCACTTCTCTTGTTGTTATTTGGTGGTCATCTCATCGTCCTCCCTTGTAATTGTGTTCTCTGCTTTGATAATAAAAATTACGCTTACTCAGGAGGAATGAAAAAAAAAAAAAAAAAAACAAGTGTGGAGTGGTGGGGCTAACAACCTTTATACTCAAATGTTTACAGAATAATAGATGTCGGACTCAAATAGAAAAACCATAGACACTAGTTTACTAAATTAAAAGATGCCCTAACATAAAAGATATACTAGTAAATTTGAAATTAAAAAAATACCACAATCCAATAAACATTCCAAATTTCAAATACTTAACACAATTCATGAACTTTGACTTTCGGGCTGTACTTGCAACCCCCATCATCCTATCTCATGATGATCTACAATATGCCATGGTCTACATCTTGATTTTGGCCTTTTTATTGCTTTAGAACCATACCTAGAAGCTCATGATCTCATTATCTTATTATTAGTACTATATATTGAAAATATGTATCTTCTTCTTCGCAAATTTTGTATCCATAGCATTCCACAGTGAGAGATAATCAGCATAATACAAGAGCCTATGTGAAAATGTTTGTGTTTTGCATTCCTCTGCAGGTAAGCTGTAGTTGAAGACCTCAGAGCCTCGGGTTGCTTGTGGACTTGTTACAGGTATTTATATTTTTAGAGAACGTGATGAGGAAAACAGAAAATTCAAATATTTATGTTTTGAAACAAGTGGCGTAGAGTAAGCATATGACTATGAGAACTTTCTGGTGACAAGTTGTATATGAAGCTACTCAGGCTTGCAAACCATTTGATTGGGGGACTATTTCACTAAACCATTACTCTGCATGCCTTAAAACGTTTCGGTTTGTGGTGCATGGCAAACAATAGTGAGGAACTTTTGAGCTGCCTCCTGTCTCTTATTTGATCATCCTGAACCCAATAATATCTGATTTGCACTATACCGGATTTGGTTACAAATTGTAATATTTATATCCACTTTGTAAATAGGTCAGGTTGATTAAACTGATGGATATTTGCTAACCTTTTTATCAGTAACACAAGAAAGAAAAGATGATAGTCATATGTTGTAATGTATCTGCTTAAATCAAGTATCAACTGTTGTTTTCCTCATTCCAAGAAAAGTAGAACTAGGGTCACTGATAGAGTAGTTCCTCTTGGCTCTCCCAGTCTTGTCTTTGGCAACATTGCTGTATAGGTCCAAGATATCATCAGCCCACAGGCTTGACGAAATCACCAAATTACTACAACAAAACCAAGCCTTAGTCCTACTAAGTGGGGTTGGCTATATGAATCATTTTCCGCTAATTTATGCGATCATGAACCATTTCTTTGATAAATTCAAGGATATTAAATCCTTACTCAATATCTCCTCGCAAGTTATTTTAGGTCTATCCCTACCCTTTCTACTGCCCTCCCACAATAATTAAGTCACTCTTTCTCATAGGTGCACTATCTGACCTATGTTGCAAGTGTCCATACCATCTGAGTCGTCCCTCCCTTATCTTATCTTGTGTAGGAGGTACACCTAACTTACCACAAATATGTTCATTCTTTAATTTATCTTTCAATGTTATACCACTCATCCATCTAAGCATTCTCATCTCGGAAACTTTTACTTTTTGGATATTATGTTTCTTCATCGCCCAACATTCCAATCCATATAGCGTAGTTAGTCTTATAGCTGTCCTATAAAACTTCCCTTTCAATTTTAAGGGTATTCTACGATCACCAAATTACTGGAAATGTTTTTTTTCTTTTGGGTCTGGTGGATATGAGTGTAATGTTACCAAATATTTTACGATTTATCAAATTATAAATCCAATCATAGCATTAATTCTTATATTATGAAATAAATTATAGACCCAATAACATTTTTATTCTTAGATTTATGCAGTTTTTATTATAAACACGCAGATTATCCACCATCAAACACAAATTCTCTATTCCTAATCATCATTAATTGAATATAGATTGTACTTTATTTCATCCCTTTGTCTGCCTAGTCCACCACAGATTTTCTGTTGCATTCTGCTTTGCTAGATCTATCCTAAGGCTATATAAGTCAAATCCAGGATTCCAGAGCTACTGTTGAATGAGGTTAGCCAACTGCAAGTCTTATGATGTTCTGACATATATCATGGTTGACGCGTGGAGTTTGAGCTTTTTATCACTTTAGAAACACAGTTGGCTGTTCTCTGGTGTTGCTGACAGATTTGATCATCTCTGCCATGGACCATTCTCTTTTTCTGTAACTGGGCTATTATATATTATTACTTTTAACTAGATATTCTTATATAATAACCATTTAGTGTGTAATAACATGTCTGATGAAGAATTTTTGATAACAGATGTAGAAATGAAGAACAGCCTACATGTCTATTGACCAGTATAAATATCCTAGTAGCATATTCTGCTTAAGCTTTAACAGTTTTTATGCTAATCCATGATTCTGAATTTCAGGCATAAGCAGACACCCAACCTTGTGTAACTTACTCATCAATGAATCTAATGCCATGAATCAAAATGCTGAAAAGAGGGCATTTTTCATATATCACTCAACATCATAACAGACAAGTATAGTTTTTTTCCTTTACCTTGCAATAGTCTTCCATTTTGTTTTGGATATTTCAGGCAAGAGAAGATAACTGCATTTTTCCTCATCATATTACTGTTGATGAATGTGTAACTGCATTTTCCCTCATCATATTACTGTTGATGAACGTGGATGACATTAAAAAAATTCACATTTTAGTTTAGAATAGAATTATTATCTGAGAACATATAAGCATTTAACTGCTTCTCTTTTGTAGATAATAGCTTTATCAGGACCAGTGCTCAAGATGGTAATGGCTGGATCCAAAAGTTGCAGCTGTTGTATCATGTTCTTCAGGGTGATCTTGTGCTGATTTCATGTGCGATGCTTCAGTGACTTCTTCATTTTTCTTGATCTCTTTGTGGACTTGCACCTCATCCTCAACAGAGAGTGCCACAACTTGTGGACCATGTGGGCCAGGTAAAATAACTTCCTGGAGTTTTAAATGTTCATCCACACGGACCACCTCAGTTTCTTGAACTATTTTTTTCTTTTTATTCTTAGTGAAGCAGCATAAAATGACCGAGAGGAATGCAAGAAAGAAAAGACCACCAAGTGAGATAAATATGACAACAATCACAGTTGAATGGTGACTTGGTGGTGGTGGAACAGGAACAATATGAGGCGGTGGAGGCGGTGGTGGTGAGATAGAGTGAGGTGGTGGTACTACAATTGGCAATGGGGGAGGGATTGGGTGACTTGGTGGTTTTGCTGCTGGAGCTGGTGGTTGAAATGGAGGGGGTGGGGGTGCCTGTGCTGGGTACGATGGTGGTGGTGGTGTAATGGGGTGATGCGGTGGTGCCACATTTGGTGGGGATGGAGGGAAATTATGGGGTGGTGCCACCTTTGGAGGGGATGGAGAATGATGTGATGGTGGTGGTGGTGTTTCCTTAGGAGGTGAGGGGAAATTATGGGGTGGTGCCACCTTTGGAGGGGATGGAGAATGATGTGATGGTGGTGGTGGTGTTACCTTAGGAGGTGAGGGGAAATTATGGGGTGGTGCTACCTTTGGAGTTGAATGGGAATGTGGTGGTGGCAAGGGAAAATATGGGAAAAAGTACTCAAAATTTTGCACAGGAGCCATCTCAGTGTGGAAAAAGTAGTGAAAGCTGATTTAACTTAACCGTGTTTGTTCAGGAGATGGAGAAGATGATTGTGTATTTATGCCTATTTATATATAGTGCTGACTGCTGTGTACGGGTTTGAATGTTGTGCTGATGAGCTGATAGATCCTTCTAAGCTTTGAGTGACTTGACCATCATGCTAAGATATTGATGGGGTTTCATTGGTTGCATTGAAAAACACTTCATTCTTGTTTTCCCGGAGAGGGTCTTTTTCTCTGCACCACGACATATATGGATGTTGGTTTTCAGCTATATATATATATATACACACACACACACATGCACATATGCACATATGCCCATATGCCATTGCCTCCAAGCAACACATTTTTTAAAAATTATTATTATTATTATTGTTTGGGGTTGGGGGGCTTAGGTACAAAATACACCCCTCTGCCCAGCCCCTGGGGCGGTTTTTTATCTGTAAAGCATGTGGCATTGGGTTTCACATTTATTAGTATTGGACTTATAATGAGCTGAACTCATTTGTCAAATGTTTCATAACTCTGTGCATAATTTTTGGAGAGGGGGATGTTTATAAGATAGTAGTTTATGATCTGCAAGTATTTTACAAATATAATATTACGTATTGGGCTATAAAATAGAAGATGTCATTTAGATAGTGTTTGGTTAGCAGGATTCTTGCAATTAATGAGAGTGAAATGAATGTTTGGGGGTTAGAAAATAATGTAATGGTATAGATTGGATAAAACATGGAAAGTCTATTCTCATATTCAACACTATGCTATGTGTTCATGGGCATTTTATATTTAGTGACTAAATTGCTTTCAAAATATTTAAGCAAGTCCGACTTTCATGTCCCTTATATTAATGTATTACTATGTTATATTATGATATTGGTTATCAGAAATTATTATAACATTAAAAATGATAAATAATATTATATCATAATGGCATAATTGATAGTACAATTATATAATATTATTTTAAGAAGAAGGTGAGAGAATTTGTTAGCACCAAGGAAACGACACAGATGCAAAAGGAGGCCCAGCTTGGAGAACAGAAACAAAAACAAATATTCCTTCTATTTCAAATCAATTTGTGAAGCTTGCCTCAGGTATCCATCAAAATGCAAGTCGGGAATGTGAATATTTGGAGAGAAGTTCTCAAAAAATTACGGAGTGAAGAAAGCTAACTGGGATTGGAATCCCAAATTGAGAAGGTCTTTTGGATGTTGAAAGAAGAAAAAGATCTTTGGAGAAATTGCATTGAAAATAATCTCGCAGCGGTGTTATACAAAAAGCACAGCTAGGATTTGATGAGTTGTTCCATTCTGAAATCCTATCCAAGCTTCCCAGCCTATTGATGCGTGTCTAGGGATTTAAAAGAAAAAAAACAGATAGCAGTGTGCCAACCAACATGGGCAGTCTTGCTTCTAAGTGATCCCTAGACAATATTTTAAGTAGGATCAGGTTGGATAATGAATCCCGCCTACAATCTCAATAGTTCTGGAGGAATGTCGACTTGGCCATTTCCACCTGCCATCTTGATTGATGTATGAAACTTTTGCATTTAGAAAAATACCAATATCAGCTTTGGGTCAAGGTTCACTGCAATAAAGAAGAAAGCTGCGTAGGGGTCAAGTTTGAAATTCTGGAAGCGATTTTCTCAGTACTTTACAAGCAAGAAAATTTTAGAGACTTCCAAAATTTTTTAGAATAGTGATCATCTGAAAGTTATAGACACTTGAAGTAAAGAGATTTAACTTTGAAGGATTGCATTGCAACTCATAGATAATAGAAAATAGGATAGAAGCATTATTTATACTCTCTATAGAAATTGAATCACTATGAGCGAATATCAAAATATCATTTGCAAAACATAGATTTGTAATGCCTAACTTGTTGCAGTCTTTGTGGTACCATTTGGAGGATTCTTAGTAAGATTTCCATTACCATGATAAAAATATAAGGGGTAAGAGGATCTCCTTGCCTAAAATCCTTTTTACTTTAGAAAAAAAAAAAAACCCTAAAGTGATCCATTAACACAAATAGAATAATTGGGAATGGTTATGCACCCCTTGATCTAGCGAGTAATGAATTTTAGGAGTATCTATGCTTTAGGGATTTTGAAAATAAAATCCCAACCACAAAGTCAAATGCCTTCCTTGAGTCAACCTTGAGGGCCATTTTATAGGTACCTTCATTAAGATGATTGTTATGAAGAAGCTCCTGAGCAAGGAGAATATTATCCTAAATTAATTTTCCTTTAACATAAGCAGTTTGATTTGGAAAAATAAAAGAAGCCAAGCAAAGCTAAAGTTTGTTAGTTAGCATCTTACTAACTCATTTATATAATGCTGCGGCAAACAATAGTCCTAGGTTTGAAAGGCTTTTGAGAGTGAGGACTAAGAAAGTGGCATTGATCTACCTTAAAAGTTTTGAATCAGGTAAGAATGAGCATATAGCCTTATATAAATCATCTTAATTATATGCACACAAATCTTGAACTGCCTCAAACCAAATAAAAGCAAAAAAATATTTTAAAAATTGTTGTTTGCAAGGAACTATGCAACAATTTTTATTGCCCAAGAGATTTTCAAAGTAGGAAATAAGCAAGGCTCCAATACCAGCAAAATCCTCCATGTTTTCTCCAATTGACTCTATTTGGAATTTAAAAAATATTAGGGAAAGGAAAAGAAAATATCAAGAAATCTATATTTTCATGTTTGGTTATCATAGAAAATGAGAAATAAATAAAAAATATACAAAATCAATAAACAAAATTTTGATTTTACACATCATTAATATTTAGTTTTTCTTAACTTTTAGTCATATTAAAATAAAATTTCATTTTTTATAGTATTTAATATAAAAGGAAAATATAAGGGAAAATGATTTTCCTCCTTATTTTCCTTTCCTTTCCTTTTTTCAAGCAAAATTCTTGATCCAAATGAACCTTAGAGTTCAAGAGAAACTTGATTTGACTCTTGGCCTTCTTAGCAGTAATCATAATAGAAAAAAATTATAATTTCTTTGCCCAGATTAAGCCATGTGATCCTTAACTTTTAGTTAAGCACCTTTAACTTAGGAATCATAGATTAAGGCATACTCCTCTTTAGAAGTAGCAAACTTAACATTATTAGAAGTAGGATATATTGTGTTTTGTCCATGTTAACTTTAGCTTGCTTAAGTTTGTCACTAATATTGGTGAAGAAACCTTGTGCAAATCTTTTAGGGCTTCTCTAAAACTTTAAATTTCATGCAAAAAATAAAATAAAAAATGAGCATGGGATACATGGGTAGAACTCTAGACATGATTGAAAACTTCAAGGAATATTGGATAAGAAACCCAAGATTTCAGAAACTTGAATTGATAATTGTGAGTAACATTAGGAAAAAGAGAAAAGCTAACTATAGTTAGGGAGTAGTTTGAAGGAAGGGGAATAAAAATTCACCCTATAATTAGAATTTTTTAGCATGCAACATGATTTGTCAAGACTCAATCCATATTTCTTGCTGATGGAATTGGAGTGATCCGAAGAGGAGGGGGGTGAATTGGGTTTTAAAATATTTTTCGCTAATTTAAACAATTACGCCTATTCACCACAGTTCATATCCCATTCAATATTGAAAACGTGTACAAACAATGATTAAGTTATCAGTGTGTGCATACATACACGTGTACTGCATATCTCATTTAAATTAGTTCTGTGTGCATGCAAGATGGTTATAACAAAACATGAACAAGCATACACATACTGAAATTTTAAGTGCAGGAACTTAAATAAGATAGAGAGAGAATGACATACATATTTGTTAACGAGGTTGGGCCAATGCTGGCTACGTCCCCACCTTGGGCATACCCTCCAAGGATTCCACTAAACCTGTTCACTTAATCGGGCGGAATAGAAGCCATTTACATCCTCTCCTTACGGGGCAAGGAAAACCCCAACTCAATTACTAGGTTGAGCCGAACTAGTCTCACTTAAGAGGCTAAGACTCCCCGTTTAATTTTCGGGTTGAACCGAATCGTTCTCACTTACGGGGCTGAGACTCCGCAATTCAATTGCGGGCTGAATTCAACAGTTACAATAAAAGTATTTTTGTACATATAAAAAATCTTCTAAATACAAGCATGCATGTACACATTAAGCTCATAAAAATGTATGCACTCTCTTATGATATGATTTGAGCTCAGTAGAGTAAAGGGTGCTTATCTAAATAATTAATGCACAAATAAAATATATGAATATATAAAATGATTGTTATGTTCTCCAATAAAGATATTTGCAAATAAAAGTATTTGGAGAATCTGGATTTTAAGTTCAAAAGGATTTGTGCAATAAATAATTTCTCCCAAAGAAAATGTTTATCAAGAAAAAAATAACCGGAAGAATTATTAAAGCTACTCTAAAAAACGATATTAATAAATGAAGTTGCAAATGAGAGTAAATGTAAATGAGGGTAAAATAAATGCCCAAAGTAAAATGTTCTCAAAATGATTTTCAAAATAATGATTGGAAGAGATTGGAGAGTATAAACTGTAACCCTAAAAAGATTTTACAATGAAAATATGAGTGGGGGAACTTTGATTAAGAAAATGATTTGAGAGGTTTTAAAGTTAATCAAAGTTGCTAATTTGAAGTAATGAGGGAGTATTTATAGAGTTTGTAAAAATTATGACCGTTGGGAACATGGAGGTCATTTTAGAAAAAAGATTAATGATGTTTAATTAAAAATAACCTCGTTTTACCACTGTAAAAAAATTCACCAACCTAAAAGGCTAAGTCGGCCGAACTTGAGGTTCGATTAACCGTGGAGCCAAGTTCGGTCGACTAGAGAATTTTTGAACTATAGGTTCGGTTGACTAGACTTGCATGGTTCAAGGGCGATTTTTCAAATCCACACGGTTCAGTTGACCGGGTAGTTAGATTCTCACACGTGGGCGTTTGATTGACCAAAGCGTTGCCCATATAAATTTGGTTGGCCGACCGAGGAGTCAAATGTTGACCCATGTGGGAGTTCGGTCGACCAAGTTGTGTGAACTTGGCAAGGTACAGTCGACCGAGCTATGGTCAAACTGTTGACCTCTAACTGGTTCGGTCGACTGAATACTTTTATACATTCCGGTTCGGTCGACCGAACATACATTTTTAATGCATTTCAGTTCTAATCCCTTTGAATATAAACCCTATTCACTTGATGATTTAATTTAAGAAGATAGGGCATATTTTTATGAAGCATAGGGAGTCCTAAGGTCAGTTTAGGTCTTCTTGAAGACATTGAAAAAATCCAGCATCGGTCGACCGAAGCTTTTGTAAACTTCATTTAGCCTCGATTTTGACCCTAAGGCTATTCCAAAAACTTTTTTATGATTTTAGTATTCTTTTTAGAAAAAGGTGTTTGGTGAGATGTGTTGGTCCCTAGGGTCTATCTATGGTTGTTCTGAGCATTCAAACACATCATGCAGATGCATTAAATGCAATTACATAAAATAAACATCTTCTTCATCTTTTTGCTCTTCTGACTTCTTGGAATGTCCTTGATCATATAGTCTTTAAATCCTGCAAGCTTCCATCATCGTTTCCTTATGTGTGTGTTAAATTAATGGACATGTTCACATGCTAAATACACACATAAGAAACATGTGCTTTGTCAGCATCAAAACAGGGATCAGACTCAAAAAGTCAACACTTGCAATAAAATATTCCTCCCTTTTTACTCGACCATGTGAAGGTAGGGCCAGCATAAGGATAATCATCCAACCTTTGAAATCTTCTAGCCTTAAATGGCTTGAAAGAGAGATAGGGGTATTACTATCTAAAATGTCTTAAATTGTGTTGAAGTTTCCAATCATAATACGAAAGAAATTAACCAAATATGAGGAAAATATCTAAAGAAAAACTAATAATGTCTTCTTTTATATTGTTGTGATATGCGGCTCATATACTAAGTGGAAAGCATGCACAATAGGAAAGCATGAAGGAAATCAAGGTGCAGTAGGGCAAACCATCAATGGCAGTCCTGTAGTTGTAGACATTTTGGAGCAGTTTCTGAGAGATTATACTCTCTGCCTAAAATCATTGACGGTTTGGCTCGGGGAACCCAGTGCAGATTTCAAATTTGAATAAGGGGACGTTAATTTGGTAGGGGTTTGGAGGGAAAACCTTGGAGATTTCTATTTATATGTCATTTGTGATGTATTTGTTAAGAGGGTTGATGTATTGTTAATGTCCTTTGAACAAGAAGATGGTGAATTGTTGTCGTTTGATCCCGTTGATGTAGGCATTGCCAAACCACGTTATTCCTTGCATATTGTGTTGTTATTTCTTTCATATATTTGCTATGGTTATGTTGTTTTTTGTATTTTCATCACTAAATGTTGTGTGTGTTTGATCTCATATATTTCGCTGTGTAATTCTTTTTTCACAACAAATTGGTATCAAAGCATTGTTGTAATGGCCTCTTGAACTTTGTCTGCAAAATTTAACATTGTCAAGTTTGATGGAACTGAAAATTTCGGTTTATGGCAGTGAAGGGTAAAGAATTTCTTAGTGCAACAAGGTATGGTGAAGGCCTTATACAAAATTCAACCAAAAAGCATGGATGAAGCAAGTTGGAATGAATTGGAGGCAAAGGCAGTGTCAAGCATCTAACTTTGTTTGGCTAATGATGTGTTGTATCATGTCATGGATAAGGATTCTCTGGCAGCAGTTTGGTGAAAACTGGAAAGCCGATATATGTTTAAGGGTTCGTCAAAATCTGCAAACATAGTGGCAGGAGACTCAAGGACCATGTTGGTATATATATGTGCAATGCCCACCTCCTACGAGTTAATTGGCACACTTATTTGATGTATGGCTCAAATGAGGTTGAAGTGGTAGACTGCAATGGTACTATGAAGACAGAAGATGTTCCCCTCCAAGACACGGAGGTCCGAGGGTAGCGCCACCGGTGGGGGGTATTGGGGGGGGGGGGCAACACACCCCAGATGGCGGGGTCCGAGGACTATAGGCATGGTAGGTGAGCGACGGCTACCAGTATGAACGACAACTGTAGTTGGTGAAGGACGACCACTAATGTCAACGACGACTATGGTAGGTGAGCTGTGACCACCTACCATGGTAGGTGAGCTGCCCATGTGTTTCTTCCATGGACCAAAGACTATAAATAAGACCCTCCCCCCCCCCCACTGGAGGAAAGCACACACATCTTTACTGGTTGTGTCCTCTTCTGTTTTTCTATTTGTTGTCCTTTCACTATTGAAACTCGTCTAGTGAGTGCATAGTTGGACATATTGTTGTAATTCGATTGTTGTAATAAAGCTTTGTGTTATCTCTTCAATCGTTTCTTCAAAAGCAAATCTTGGTATTATTATTTTACAGAGTAGTGATGGTGATATGCTATATGTTTCATCATGTTCAGTGTGCCTCACGGATTCTTGGATCCTAGATTCTAGATGCTCTTATCACATGACATAAAATAGAAAATGGTTTAACACCTACTGGTCAGTTAATATTGGTTTTTTTTTTTATAGGAAATGATATTTCATGCAAAATAATTGGTATTGAAAATGTCAAAATCAAAATGTATGGTGGTGTTGTGAGAACCTTATGCGATATAAGACATGTACTGAATCTAAGGAAGAATGTAATTTCATTGGGCACTTTAGATTGCAACGGATGGGGAAATGAAAGTGTGAAGGTGACTTGATGGTAATGAAAGGACAAAATGCACTATAAGGTATCACAGTTGTAGGTGGATTTGTAGTTGTAGAACTTGAGTCATATACCACTAGTTTATTGCATATGTGGTTAGTGCATATGGATGACTATATTTATTCAATGTTTGGGGATTAGTGATGAGAAGAACATCAGGGGGTAGACATATGTATTTGATGGGTTTATCATGAAAGGTCTTGGTGTATCTTATGTGGCATAAGTCAGAAATGTTTGTTAGGTTTAACTTGTGCTTGAGGTGCAAAACCAGACCAGGAAAGAGATCCTTAGGTCAAACATTGGGATTGAGTACACTAGTTTAGTTTAAGGAGTTTTGTGAGCAGGGCAGGTTATATGCATGACTTGCAAGAAACTTCTTGGTGAAGTCAGCAAGTATGGAACCTTTCTTGTTTAACCGATCACCAAAGGTACCCCTATATGGGAGAATTGTAGGAGAATTGTGGGATAGTTTTGCGGTAGACCACTCAAGTTTGAGTGGATGTCCAGAGGTGCACGTTTCTAGTGAGGTGGGATCTAGGCTTAGTGTAATGTTCGAATACTACATTTTTTTGGGGTATAAGAAAGGTGGGTTCAAACTAGGTGATCCAATGGAAAACAAGGTGGTGATCGGTGGAGACATGGTTTTTGGTGAGAAAGCCATGGGACAGTGTACTTGAGTAAAGGAAGAGAAACAAATGTCAGAAAACTAGAGCAGCAATGAACATGTGGTTCATGTGGAATTAGATACTCAGGGAAGAAATGCAAGGAGTTCTATCTCGGGTTAACAAATATCACAGTATAAAATGTAGTAGAAATAGGCATGTGATGCAAACAGGGCTACAGACTCAAAGCAGAGATGACATTGTTCATATTGCAAGGAGTTTCAGTTTGGGAGACCAGCAGGATCACAGTGGGCCTAGGTGCACTATTAGACCACCACTCAAGTATAAATTTGACGTTCTTGTATTTTATGTGTTCATTGCTACTGTTGGAATTGGTGTGATCAAAAGAGGGGGGCGAATTGGGTTTTAAAACATTTTGGCTAAATTAAACTTTTATACCAATTCACCACATATCATATTCCATTTTCATAATACAAATGTGTACGTAAAATAATTAAACTATGAGTGCAGGCATATACGTGTGCAGTATATCTCATTTAATTTAAATGTGTGCATGCAAATAATTGTAATAGTGAATAAAAAAGCATATACATTTAGAAATTTAAGTGCAGAAATTTAAATGAGATAGAGAGAGTGACACACAAATTTGTTATCGAGGTTTGGCCAAATCAGCCTATGTCCCTACTATGGGCATACCCCCCAAGGATTCCACTATCCCTGCTCACTTAAACGAGTGGAGTAGAAGCCATTACAACCTCTCCTTAGAGGGTGAGGTAAACCTCAGTTCAATTACAAGGCTGAGACCAACTTGTCTCCCTTATGGGGCAGAGACTTCCCAGTTCAATTTACCGAGTTGAACCCAACCGGTCTCATTTACGGGGCTAAGACTCTCTAGTTCAATTCACAGGCTGAACCCAACTGGTACATTTTAAATCATTTTTGTACATAATACAATGCTTCTGAATACAAGCAGAAATGTACACATTAAAACTCAATGCACTCTCTAATATGATATGATTTATGCTCAGTAGAAAAAGAGTATAAAACAAATATTCCAATCTTTGACGAAAGATATATATGACAAAATGCATCAAAGATTTGAACCCTAACAAAATACTTCTCCAAAAATATTTTCAGTACTAAGTAGGAGAACCTAGGGTTTTCCTCTTCCAATAATTTTTGCACAAATAATATATATATATATATATATATATATATATATATATATATAAGAAATATGTTCTCCAACAAAGATTTTTACAAATAAAAGTGTTTGGAGAATCTGGAGTTTAAGTTCAAGAAAATATTTGTGCAATAAATAATTTCTCCCAATAATATTTATCATGAAAATAATAGGGAGAAACCCAAGAAATACTCTATAGAAAAATGATTTTCAAAAATAACTACTAAGAGTATATGCATGTGAGATGCTAAAATAAGTGCCCAAATAAAAAAACTCTTTTCAAAGATGATTTTTGAAATAAACGAATGAAAGAGAGTTGGAGAGATTTGTTTTAAAAAATTGCCCCAAAGAAATGATTTTAGCAATAAAAATGGGTTGGGGGAACTTTGATTAACAAAGGTTTAAAGAGAATTTGGAGTTAATCAAAGTTGTTAATGTGAGGTTATGAGGGGGTAGATATATATTTTGTGAAAAATATAACTGTTGGGCACACGCTGGGTATTTTTTAGATTGTTTAATGAAAAAATTAGGCTTAATTAGCAATGGGAAATAACCTAACCCGAGAGGTTCAGTCAACCATATTAATAAGTTTGGTCGACCAAGGCAAATTTGAACTGCCGCATCTCAGGGCGATTGTGAACCCTTCGTGGGTTTGGTCAACCATGGCAAAAGGCCGGTTGACCATTCATGAAGTTCGATCGACCGTGGTGTTTTTGAATTGTGAGTTTGGTCGACCAAGCAGTTGGAAAAGTAGATTTTTATAGTTTGGTCAGCCGTGGAAGATTAGTTCAGAAACAGGTCGGTCGACCGGTTGGTCGACCAAGCTATGGTCAACATTTTGACTCTATGGCAAATAGTGATTTGGTCGACCGTGGCTTAGGTTTGGTCTGCTGAGACTTCATGTTCAGTTGACCGAGGCAAACTTGAACTAAAAGTTCGGTCGGCCGTGGAAGGTGGAAAATTCAATGGACAACAGTTGCTTAACTTTGTGATTTTCATGTTAGCATAGGTTAAGCATTTAGAATTAAGTACTAGGCATAGATGCCATGTCCATTTGGAAGTAGATAAAGAGTCTTAGTATAACAAGATAGTTTAGTGAGTGTGTATACTAAGAATTTCATTTTAGGCAACAATCACTTCCCAAACCTACAATCATAACAACCCCTAAACCTAGAAACTAAGGACAAATTAACTAGAAGATGATTTCGATTTGAATATGTTTTTCCTTAAGTCCTACGAGGTTTGCCTTCATAATCACCAAAATCATTTTCTTATCTAAGTCTCTTCCATTTTTACCTGACGTGGCATGATTATGGGTTTGATGAACTAACCATGAAAAATTTATTGCTTTTAATTCTTAAGGGTTCATTATGATTATTCTTTTCATTTTTAATTTCGAGTGTTATGCTAGAATAATCATCCATTACTTCTTCTAGGCATATAATTTTTAATATCTTCTTAAATTTTCTTTTTTCTAAGGTGGTATGATAATCTTTTAGTCCACCTAATTGCTTAGCCACCCTTTTATTCTCATTCTTCAAAAATGATTTTTGCTTAGATAACTTTTTTAGAAATTTATTCATTTTCAATAAAGTCTTATCTAGCATTTCATACGAAGGCATGCTTTCATTTATCAATTTAGCATATGATTCATCGAAAGATATATCATAGTTATTATATGAATCATTGCATGCTTGTTCAACAAGACTATCACAGAGAGTATCAAATGATTCAACATACGATATATTGCAATATTTTTCAAGAGAATCATCGCATACATTATTAACAATATTATTGTAATGACCCGAGGAATAATGGTATTTAAATAATAAAGAAAAGAGTAAAATGGAATTCGAATAGAAGGTGGCAGCAACTTTCATCGACGTGGCAACTTGGGCAACTTCGAACTTCGTCGACGAAAGGGAAGTTCGTCGACAAATTTTCTATTAACCTCGTCGACGAGGTGACGTGACTCATCAACGAGAAGATACCAAGAGAGGTTTTTGGGCAACTCTAAATTTCTTCGATGAAGGGGAGAGTTCGTCGACGAGGAGCCTTCTTAATCTCGTCGACGAGGTGACATGGCTCGTCGACGAAGGCCAGTGTATAAATAGCCCGAACTTCATTTTTTAGCTTAATTTTCGGCATAGAACTCTCTCTCTCTCTGTCTCTCTCTCTCTCTCCCCTACGATTTCTTTCCCTTCCCTCTTCGATTTCGGGCCAAATTTCCGCTGATTTGAGGATCTGAAGCCACCATGATGCTCTTGGAGAAGTTCTCTGCATATCTGTCGGAGCGGATCATCGGTGGAACTTCGTTGAAATTCATCTCTGAGTTGAGGTAAGGTTTTTTATGTCAAATTTGATCTTTCCGCAGCTGTAGGAAATGATACCTATGTGAAAATATTGAAGTTTAGTTCTGTAGTTGCTGGTTTCAGGGTGTTGCTCGGGGAACCCTGCGAGTGCAGAACGAGTAGGTTTTAGGGGGGGTTTTCTTTTTAGTGCCAAGTAAGGGAATAAACTAAAGCAGTTATTTTCCACACGTATTATTATTATTATTATTATTATTATTATTATTATTATTATTATTATTATTATTATTTATCAGTAAATTAATTTTCAGGGAAGCATGTATTATATTTGAATATTATTGAGAAAATGCATATTTGGAAAAATACTATTGTGATACAGGAAATGTAATATTAGAATGAAATGTACGAATTTACTCAGCTATGTGTGGCATGAATATTATTCTTCATGAAACGTATTATGATATGGAAATTTTATGAGTAAAGCATGTTTTCAGGAATATTAAATAATACAGTACATAATGATGTTGAAAATAAATGATAATTGATTTATTATTCAGAATGATATGTATGAAATACTCGGCACAAGGCCATGATTGATAGTCGGTGCGAGGCCGTGTTTTACGTATGATTTCGGAGTGAGGCCGTATTTATGAAATGTTCAGCGAGAGGCCGTATTTATGAAATTATAGAAAATGCTATCAACCCATTTATGTTAAACGCTATATTATAATGTATTATATGATATCGGAACCCGGATGTTAGTTTAGTTCATTTTTAGGAGCACGGTACCGTAGCTTATAAATCAGATATCTATGATCAGATTGGTGCTAACCATCCCATGAGGGGGTGGGAGATGGATAGTCGATGTGGCTTTCAGTGTAGAGTTGTAGACGTCCACCTGACAGTCCTGACCAGAGTGTGGCGGGCCCATCGTACTTATATACATTTTTGACTCAGCAGTGGTTAGTCAGCCATTGTCGGGTCTCGCCTTCGGGCTGCACAACCCGTCATGGGGGGTAATACATGACATCAGCTAGCTATTCATCCTGGGTATGTTTTCAGTATTATTAGCTATACCTGATAGTTATAATTAGTATGAGTTATTAGAAATATGGAAGTGTACGTTTTTGCAGTTATTAAATGATGAATGTTTTCTGGTATGAAGATTGTACCGTATATCTATATTATCATTAAGTATTCATGTTTTCCACACAACTGTATTTAGTTTATTTTCCCTTACTAAGAAGTGTCTCACCCCCGAACATCAAATGATTTTCAGGAAACCTGGAGAAACCGGCGGGTCAGGGCCGCCGCTGAGTGAGTTGAGCTTCCCTGCTAAAAGGGTAAGTTCTGATCTAGGATCAAGAGATCTTTGGTTGTAAGATCCTAGGTTTAGTTTGATATTTTGGAGATTGTATGTATAAACATAGTATCTTTGGAAATACAGTAGACTCTAGAATTATGTAATTTATGGTTGATGAATGTGATTTACATTTACTATTGCCTAGGTTCCGCCGTGCATGACAGGTGTCCCTGTTACCCACGGGTTCGGATTGACTATTTTATTTATTATGTTTTATTATATATTAAGATAAGCAGGTCGTTACAATTATCAATAGATGATTTAGCATGTGACACAACATAGCATTCAACACAAGAATCATCAATCGAGCTAGAGTGAGAATCATATACGTCATCGCTGATTACTAGCTCATGATTTACCTCCTTTTGTTGGGTCTCTCCATATCTCTTATTCAGCTCAACCTAGATCTCCTTCGCATTTGTATATGCCATAATCTTAAGAAAAATATTAGTCTCTAAAGCACAATATAGCATGTGAATTTGTATGCAACAAATTAATATCATTTTCTACTGGCATACAAATTCCCTTATCAATCTCCTGCTAGACCCTCTAATTCATAGATTTTACAAATATGCACATTCTAATTTTCCAAGAGGTGTAATCAACACCAAAAAATAATGAAGGATTGGAAAGTGATCGCCCCTCTCTGAATGAGGATACACCAAATTGAGCCATTGCTATCATTTTGCAAAAACGTTTAAGTTTAGTGCAACGAGACTCTAATACCAATTGTTAGCCTTGGTGTATTCTCAAGAGGGGTGAATTGGGTATTTAAAAATTAATCCCCTAGGTTCAACTAATCTAGCAAGCAGTATTTCACAAACCTAGGGTCTTTTTATATATTCACAATCCCAATCAAATATTTAAATGATAAACATAAATATACAGGTGTAGAAAGTAAATTGTGTAAAATAAAATCAACACCAGATATGTTATAATTGTGGCTACGTCCCCGCCTCTAGCTCGCAACTCCGAGGATTCCACTAATGCTCACTTAATAGGTGGAGCGGCACCGGTTACAACCAAATCAATTTAAGGGGCTGACCTCAACCAACACGCCTTACCCGGATGGCGTACCTAACTTTCCTAACCAGGTCTAAGCCAATTCGGGACTATTCAACAGGGCTAGTCTCCCTCTTTAGGCCCGCGTATGGAATACAACAAATATGAAATATAATTTTTTGTGTACACGGAAATGCTTCTTACACAAGCAAATATGTACCACTACGCACAGTCACTAAACAATGCACATTAACACGATAGGAACTATAAGCTCAGTGATGTGAATGTGTGCAATCTACACTCACTAGAACTATCTTTGAAACTATATCTCAATCATAAGTCTAGGGTTTCAAAGATTTCTACCAAGAGTATTCTAAATATCTCAAAACAATATTTTGTTAATATTCAAGCATAAGGAGATATTCAAAAAATAAGTTTGTAAAATATTTTTGCACACAAAAATATAAGCCCAAATGAGTCTTGCAATAACAATGCAAAGACCCACTTAACTATAAGATTTTTCCCACACAAAGATTTATCGAATTAAATCAGTGGAAAAATCTTTGCTTAATTCTCAATATGAAAATCAAATATCAGCAAATGTAAAGAAAGTTATAGCTTTGTAGAATCTCTCAAGATAAACTCACTCAAAAAGATTTGGCAAGGGAATGATAAAAGAATGAGTATATGGGATGTGTATGAAGAAAGGGCACTAAAAAATTTAGAGAAAATTATTCTTAATCAAACTTCCTAATCTTATCTTAATTTTTGCAAATGAGGGCCTATATATAGAGATAAGAAAAATTATAATCGTGGGGGACATATAGGGTATTATTAATATTGTTTTAAAACATTTTAACACAATTAACCCTGTTTAAAAAATTTAACAGCGGTAAAAATAATTTGCCAACCCGAGAGCATCAATCAATCGAACTTGAGGTTCGGTTGACCCAGTGACGAAGTTTGGTCGACTAGGAAAATTTTGAACTGAAAGTTCGGTCGACGAGACTAGGGTTCCCAAAGGTGATCTTTCATTTATGCATGGTTCGGTCGACCGTGTGGATTTGAACTAAGTGGTTTGGTCGACTGGGCAGTTGGCCAAGCACATGTGGGGACTCAGTCAACCAGGTGGTTGGCTTAAGCATTAAGTGCGGTCGACCATATCGTCAAATGTTTGGCACGGAGAGAGTTCGGTCGACCGGGTGACTTGAACTAGCAGGGTTTGGTTGACTGTGCTATGGTCAAACTATTGACCCAATCAATTCGGTCGATCGAGGGATATAGTGCTTTCAAGTACGGTCAACCAAACATATATTTTTCATACATTTCGGTTAAAGTCCCTTATACATAAACCTTATTCATGTGAGCATATTTATTTAAAGCATGCATGAGTGTCCTAGGGTTATTCTAGGTCTTTTTGAGGACACTGAAAAAATTCGGCGTTGGTCGACCGATCCCTAAGGTCCATTTATGGTATTGAGTTATCCTACCATGCAGGTAAGACATTGATTATTACAGACCATGTTCTTATATTACTATTACAGACCCAAAATGATAAATATAAATTACAATGAATAAACATTAAACATTCTGAGTCTTCGTCTTCTTTAAGCCCTGTGCGTGCACCATATGATACGTTCGATTGGTCTTGAATACAAACTTATCAACCATTAAATATTAGAGTATTTGTCATAATCAAAACGGGATATGACCTATAAGGTCAATAGAAAGGAGCGTGGAAATTTATTTAGGATTGATTTTATATTTACTCCATAGTACCCCAATTACAAGTATAAATAAGGGTTGTAAGTTGTTGTAAAAAATATAATTGAATAGAGTTATATATATATATTCTTCTTCTTTCTTTGATTCTATATTTCTTTTTCCTCTGGTCCGTTTTGCTCTGATTTTATCATGGGTGAGGCCACAAGGGCTTGGGTGATGGCAAGGGGCCAAGGGCGAGCGAGGCGATTGGAAGTTTGGAACTCTAGAGACTACCATTGGGGATTGGAAATTGGAATGGCTGGAAGACTAGAACTGGAATGGAAGTATAGAAATGAAGAATGAACCCTAAAAGATAACTCAAAAAAGCAATTTTTTTAGATTATTTATAATTATATATGATTTATATTATATAATTCAGTTAATGTGGTTAACTGAAATTAAATTTATCTCAAACCAAACCAAAAATCTAAAATCAAATTTTAACTAAAACTAAAACCGAACCAAACTGAACCAATTCGAACCAAATTATAATTTAACCAAACCAAACCAAATAAATTGGCTTAATTAATTTTGGTAATTCCGTTTTCATTGAATTGTGCTCACTCGTAATCTTGACAAGAGAAGATCTATTATTAGTCATGTGTTTACTCTTAGAGGATGCTTCGTAAGTTGGAAGGCAAGCCTACAACATGTTATTGTATTATCCATTACCAAGGCAGACTAGATGATAATAACATAGGGAATCAAAGAAACTATTTGGTTAAGGGGTTTGATTTGTAAGCTTATATCTTGGTGGGATCCGACTATAGTTCATTGTGGCAACCAGAGTGCTATTCATTTAACTAAGAATCAAATGTTTCATGGAAGAACAAAACCTATTGATGTCAAGCATCATTTTGTTCTTGATATTATTTGACAAGGAAAAATTATGAGAAAAATTGGTATTGCTGATAATCCTACAGACATGTTGATAAATCTCTAGCATTAGATAAGTTCAAGTATGGCTTGGACTTGAATGGAATTTATGGTTTGTGAAATATGCCCATGGGGGCATAAGATAGAGAAAATGGAAGAATAAAATTATCATCCATATATGATTGGAGGAAGATTTTTGTTAATGATGAACTAGCTCCACATGAATGCTTCATAATAAATCTCTCATATAAACTCTTATTCAATAGAGGAGTTATTTGTCTTCCCATACCTTAGTCAATGTATTCATGCTTCATAATAGATTTTTCATTCAAGATATGTGTTTTTTATAATAAATTAAGAGTTTAAGAGTTGACTTTAAGAGGAGTTAATTTGCATCCCTAATTTGAGGAAGAGTTAATTTTGATTGAAAGGGAGTTATTCCTGAGGGGTTGTACATATATATGTGCTTTTGTAGGTCTTTAAGAAGTGTATCAAAGAGTATGGCATTTTAGATACTCTTGTATTCTATCTCTTCTCAATAGTTGAGTTCTCTTGTTATCTTCACCCGTGAGTGTAGGCTATAAGCCAAATCACATAACTCTTGTCTGTTTTATGTTTATTTTCTTACATTACTCTTTTGTTATTCACTTTCTTAGTTGTTAAAGGCCCACCAAGACCTTGATAGAAAAAGTAAGTATGAAGAAACTCACTTCTTGGGTTTGCATTGCGTTCTTGCAATCCTTATTTACTCGAGCATCAAAACTTTTTTCAAGTCTGACTAAGTCACGTGTTCTTCATTTGTGTTGGATGCTTTGACACGAGAATGCCCCAATTTGGATAAGACTTCCTTACCAAAAATTGCATTAGCACTAGCAATATTAACTTATGAAACAAAGTAATTAGGAGCTTAGCAACCAATGCCAAGTCTGAAGAATTCCACCTCCAAGTTTCCTTGTACGTATGAATTCAGTTCTTAAATTTGAAAAAAAAAAAAAAAGTCAAAAGAATCGCACCCCTAAATTTCCTTGGACTAAGTTTGAATGTATGAATTTATGTATGAATTCAGTTCTTAAATCTGAAAAAATTCAAAAGAATTCCACCCCTAAATTCCCTTGGACTAAGTCTGAATGTATGAATTTTGATTCTTAAATTTGAATTTGTATAAATTAGAACAAAACGAAAAACAATTTTGTTTTATATTGTCTAGATCCTAGTTCCAAGCTTCAAGCTTGCAAATATTATAGGCTAATGTAATTATCATAAGAAATAGCTAAACAATGTTGTTTATTTTAAAACATCTCCTGTAATTAATATATTAAACTCTTTGATTCAAATCTTGTAGCCTGAAATCTGAAATCGTTTTTGTGTGCCATGTTTCACCATGAAGCCCACTCCTGTTCTCCAATTTCAAACCATACTACGCAGGTAGAAACAATTATATAACAATACTTTCTGAAAATTTCACTCATACACTTGTTTCTGCCTTGCAGCTTGAAATTATCGAAAGAAAGACTGGTGATAATTGAAAGCATAGGTGCAGCTAAAAGGCAATGGCATTCATAGCATCATCATTTTATTTAAAGCAGCAGCAGGAACCCAAAAGAATCGATTGTATTGCAGTGATTTTTTATGTTGTTACACCGTCCTATCATGTTGATCAGTGAACGTAAATGGACAAAAAAATTGTTACATCTCAGAGACCAAAAATTCAGACCCTTCTCCAATGCAAAAGAACTTAAAAAAAAAAAAAACAAAATTAAATTGAGGAAAAGTATTTTCATTTTCCGTGGCAAAGCTGTCCTAAATTCTGAGCTGCCATCCCAAGAATTGTCCAATCCAGAGCTAGAGAAAAAGAGGAAAACTCCAACTTCCCCAATGTTCAATCTGCATCAATTAAAAAGAACTAATTAAAAGGGCAATTCTAAATAACCACTACTATTATTATTTCTTAAATTTGAGGGTGGGGGGAAGAAAGGGGGGAATTTCAAAGAACAATGATTCACAATACTCCCATCCATTGAATGCTTAAATACCATCAGCAAACATTTTTGAACATTATAGTGGGTAAAATTGACCATGACATTTGTTTAAGGACCTCATGCTAGACACCACAAGAAATGGTAATTGAAATAAATTCTTCCTGAAGATATTACGAATAACACCAAATGAGTGGGAGAGAACTGATTGAGATTGTTTCATTTTACATAGCACAAAGACTAAAAGCTGCATTTGTAGAGCTGGATGATGTTTACATCAAACCAACAGCAAGTCCGAAAAAGCCAGCCATTAAGTTTGTGAGAATAAAACTAAGATGAGTGCTTTTATAAAAGAAAATTTATCCTAAATAAATCAGAATGAAGCAGGATTCGTTGTGCCGAGATCACAACCAAACAATTCCTAAAGGCTTTTTGAGTGGACTCCCTTCCTATACAACAAACACCAAAACAGGAAGCACTTGTGGAAAAAAAAAATAAATAATAGAAGAGAATGGAATCTACCTCTTCCGCCAGTTCTCTGTGGTGTAAGCCCATCGCTGGCAAGCAGGTATGCAATGACAATTTCATTCCACATATCAGGTAATCCAGGTAGACACCAATGGCTACAGTCAGGCACAGATGTAGTACTGTCACTCCATGTACCAACATGGGCATCACTACGGAAAGCTGACATGGAAGTTATACGTAGAAGGGTCACTGGAATTGTCATATTCTTCACTACTTCCAATATGGCGTCTGAAAATAGATTTCTGTCTCTCCCTTGGGTTTTTGACATAGGATGTTGGGTGATATTGCAATACCTACGGGTTTTATCACTGAGACAGAAAAAATCATTAGTTGTGTTGAAACAGGTGACTATGCACCATCTGCAGCATGAGATTATGATGATATGCAATTTGGCAAGTATGCAAAAAGAGTTATTACACAAAGGGCAGCTGTGTTTTGTTTTGCACTAAAAAATTGGATTGTTATATGCATCTATTTGAAATGGTGTAACACAACTTCATAGCTCATACACTGAATCACAGTCGAGAAACAAATTATTAGAGTACCTCCAGTGAGATGGCTCAAACGTTCGAAAGAAAACATGTGTTCTGTTTGTGTTGATCATGGTTTCAACCCATGATGCCCAAGTGTTTAGTGCAATCCTGTAGGCAGTTAAGATTGACATTCCCAACTTGAGTGTTCCTCCAACTTGAAAAAAGCAACCCCTGTCCGAAGTACAATTTAGGATCATTTTTTCTTGTACACAAAAATGAACTGACCACAACTGTGTTAGTGAAATAAATATATATGATGTAACAGAGATTCCAGCCAATTATAACATTACTGCAGGTAGCATGTCCATAAATGAGTGTACATATAAAATGGAAAAAAAATGCAAAAATACTGATAATGTGATAGATTTTGGATTCCATAAGTTTGTTTCATTTTTTGTATTCTGGCAACATGGGCAAATGATAAAACTGGAAAATATTTACAGCTCTCCATTGTGCTAAGAGGTTATTGGGGATGCATACAGAATGAAAAACAATTGCAATTGTAATTTTTGAGCAAGGAAACTCCAGTAACCATGGACTCAAATTGAATGATCAGGACAGTGCAATGCTCTACTGACTGCAGTAAACTGGTGCATAATAAAGTGTCAATGGTGTTGCCTGTGTTGGTGCACATGCACATGCATGCAAGAACTTGGCAATGCATACAAATTCACATAATGGGATCGCAGAGCTTTAAGAATGCTGTCTAGTTGGTAGAGTTACTAATCCATTATAAAGAAGACCTTGCGTGTTGAACTTGTGATTTCTGAACAATATGCACTAGTTCAATCAAAGACTGCTTATCTTCTTTTATTGCTAACATTTTTATTTTAATAGTACTAAGACTTCTCGGATTCATCATTTAAAAAAAACAAAACACTTGTACCTTAAGTAGACCATCATCTTTCATGATCTACTAAAAATAAAACTACTGCTTGGCTAAAACATCGCCAAAATTACAAGAATATTCAAGAGCAAAATTCTATGATACGATCAGTTCAAGACTGGAACAGATTAGCAATGTTATGAAGGTAACAGAAATCTAAAAGGCGATTCTAGTGGCAGAGAAATAATATTTTTAGCTCATGGAAAAATTGAATGGCGTATGCAATAATATTCACACACCCTCCATGATTACAGTGGGTTTCCTTATGACAGTAATTCATGATTGATTTAAATTACAATACTGCATCGACAGAATGTTTCTAGGTAAAGACAAGCAAGCAAACCAAAAAAGGATGAAGGCTTCATCATTCAAGATATAAAAAATAATAATAGAAAAAGAACTCGTAGACCATCATATTTCATGATCTACCAAAAACAACATTGTTGCTTGTGCAAAACATTGCCAAAATTACAAGAATATACAACAGCAGAATTCTATCATATGATTATTTCCTGTATGGAACAAACTATCTGTGCTTATGAAGATCACACAAGTTCATTGAGAAATAAATGAAGTCTGCTGTTGGTTGGCCAATCAAAAATTGAATTCCCACCAACAAGATCATATAGGGCATTGAAAAATTAACTCAAAAAAACAAAAAAAGAACTTACTGAAGACCTGTGCCTTCTTGACCCTAATAAATGATGATTTTAGGAAAATCTCTACAAAGCAGGAAAGCCCAAGGGAACGGCTAAAACTTTGGGGCTTTCTGGTGTCAATTTTTGTTTTTTGACTTCTGCTCCAGTTGCAGTACAATAAAGAAACTGGTGGCAAAAACACATTTGTCTAGATTGGTTTTCAGTTTTTGTTGTACGTCTTGCCCTGGCTTTTGGTTATTCCAGCAACACAATCCTTCAATATCCAGCATTTAATTTTAAGGATTAAATAACTTTGTACAAATTTTTTTTTTGAAAAAGCATCCTTAAAAATTCTTAAAAAATGAAAAAATGTAATAAAAATCATCCTTAAAATATTATAAAAATATAATATTATAATAATTAAAAAATAAAATAGCCTCTTTGCATAAATGCAGGGGTAAGACTGCATACATAGTGATGACCCTCCCCCTACCCTTGCAAAGCGAGGAGCCTTGCGGGTTGGGGACACCCTTTTTTTTATCCTAAAAATAATGTAATCATTTTTGACTTTTATATATAATAGCATTGTACTTCAGGAGTACTAAAAGTCAGATAAAAAAATTATAATAATTTATTTATTCTATTTTAATTCAATATCTTTTAAGTTGTGTTTCTTTTTTCATATTTTCATTATTCTAATTATATTTAATGGTTGTGATTTGATTGAAGGAAAAAATGAATATGTGTTCAATTAGATTTTTAATTTGTTTCGGTTTCAAGAATGTTACCAAAATTATCATTAGTTTTTAGTTTTTGCTTTTGGTTTTTAGCTTTTGTATTAGTATTCATCTTCATAATTTATCATAGTGATGCCAAAGAAACCCTTAACTAGCTTATACAGGTTTCAAACTCTTTGATTTGGATCTCCTTACTCTCTGAACAATAAAATATCAGTGGATCTCCTCAATCAATGGACTCCACTTTAATTGGAAACAACACTGAAGGAAAATATATGTTTTCATTTTAAAAATTTTGGGTAAGGATTTCAATAGTTAGCGACACTGCATCAACACTTTGCATGCATGGCATTGGATTAAGAGTCTTAAAAGGTTTTGGATGAGAATAAATTGAAAAACCAATGAGGCTATATGGGTATACAGAACAACAGCATGACTAGAATAGTAAATTTTGAACACATACACTACTGATAAAGGAAACTTGAAAATAGTTTTCGGCGTTCCCTTTTGGTCACAAAATCTCAAAACCTTCCCCTAGCATCAACAGGCTTTCAATTACTCAATTTAACTAAAAGGTTAGGATTTGTAACCACTAATGACCACCATCTCTTTCTCACACTCTCTCACACACACATGCATCCATGCACATGCAAGCACACACACGCACGCACATTTTCTCCCTTTACTCACTCTTTCTCTTTAAAAAGTTATTTTTAAGTGTATTTTTATATTTTTTTATTATATTTATTTTATGTAAATGCAAAACATGTGGTTTTGAATTTGGCTCGTTAGTGAGCTCTTACTAACATCTTCCCAAAACTATAATCCCCTCCAATCTGCCAGCCCTCCTCAAAACCTCCTCCCTGATTCCCCCCCCCCCAAAAAAAAAAAAATTATTAATGTGTTGACGTTCGTCAACTTGAACACGCGCAGCGGAAGCACACAATCAAACATGAAAAAATCAACAACCACTAATGCAATCACTCAATGATGAAATATACTCAATAAGCAATCAAACAATAATAAGAACCAAAAACACAACTAAAACGAACAAGATTTACGTGGTTCGGCAATAGCCTACGTCCAACGGGGCAGCAACCTCGGTTTCACTATGATCAATGTCAAAGCTACAATATTTGAAGCTTACTTGAAGCTTAATCTCATCTAAGCTTACATAATGATGTTTATATAACAAATTAATGCATACAGAAGTGTTCTAGTATGATTAAACTACATCTGTAGCAATCCCTCGGAGGAAAATCATCCAGATAAGCCCAATCTACAAGCCCTCGATTTGAAAATATGTAATCTGTGCCGACAGAAACTGTCGACGGTTTTGTGCTAAGCAAAGGTCCTCTTGCGTATTGTCTAAAACCTCTTCTCATGCAATTGTCTCTCGCTTCACATAGCTCTCTCCGGTACATGTTATCCGCTTATCCGCTCTAAATATAAGTCACATCCCCAACATAATATGTGTGTGTGTGTGTGTGTGTGTCAGAGAGAGAGAGAGAGAGATACAAAACTTGCACTCACAAACATTCACATAAAAGGAAAATCAGGCACAAAAAGAAAAAAATAAATAAATCTTTGTTCCATTTTTAGATGCACTTAAACCACTAAACCCCAACTTTCTTTCATGGATAGTGAACTATTATGGAAGAGAAAAGGACAACTGGAGGGAGGATGTCTCCTTCAAAAAGACGCAAAGCCAAATGCAGAAAAGGAAAAGAAATTTAGATGCATGTAGATTCCAATATTGGAAAGGGAACGAGAAAACTACAACTGAGTGGCCAAAAGTTTCCTCAATCCCTCCTCTCTCCCAAACCCCAAAATACACACACACACACACACACACACACATAAATGTGTGTGTGCATGTGTGTGTGAGTGAGAGAGAGAGAGAGGTATACAATACATGCAATTTCAAACAATCACAAAAAAGGAAAAGCAGGCACAAAAAAATCTTTGTCCCATTTTTAGATGCACTTAAATCACTAAACCCCAGCTTTCTTTCATGGAAAATGAACTTCACATGATGAGAAAAGAACAACAGGAGGGAGGATGTCTCCCTCAAAAAAAGCAAAGGAAATGCAGAAAAGGAAAAAAAAAAATTGAAAAATAGAAGCAAGTAGATTCCATGATTGAGAATGAAAGGGAAGGAGAAATTAAAACCAAGTGGTTAGAAGTTCCTTTGCAAAATTCAATACATTTGGGGGCGAATATACCCACTTGAACTTCATTTAATTATATTCGTGCAGCACTCCCTTTTTTGTTCCTTAATAATATTTTCTTCCACTATAAATTAGGAAGGAATTCCCACAGTTTACTTCATTCAAAGACTACCCCAGCACAATGAATTTTAGAAAATAAAATTTCACATGATTGCTAATATAAATATAGCATAATGCATATGTTTGTTTCATAAATGCATCCATATCAGATACAAAGATAATGTGATTGAGTTCTTTCACCAGTTCTAGCACACGTACAAGTTGGCTCAACTTGACAAAATTAGGAATTAAATTCCGACCACTTAGGAATGGCTACACAATCTCCATTTAGCACAATATAGGACTATGGCATCTATTATGTCTGTCAATTAGGAGTTACAGTGAGAAGAATGCTCATCATCCTTCCTGCTAATGGGTTATAGGACTTGGGCTACTTTAGGAAAGGAAAAGCCACATTGGTTAAAATGGTCACACATTAACAATCATTTAACATGTTTAATAAAGCTATAAATCTAAACTGAATTACTGATTTCTAACTATGAAAATCATATCGTTGATTAGGGCAACCAACAGAAAAAGTTGATTCAGAAATTTTGGCAGTGTCTCATTGGTAAATCAGAGTCCAAATGGTCAGAAATGAAAACACTACAGGAAAGTGTTAATATTTCTGCAAAACCTAGCTTACTGAATCTTGATGGAAGGAGACTGCAGCTAAGCAACTGGCTGGTAATATCCACCCCAGAAGATATTTTTCTCACTTCAATTTCATCAAGAATATAATTTTACATAGGTTAGATTCCTCATGTTCATAGTAATGGAATTCCAGAACAGATAAGCCTTACTGAGAACTTTGCAGCCAACAAGACATAATAGCTTAAAGGGAGTGCTCTATTGTTTGGTCTCTGGAAATGTTCCATTTATATGTTTTGATTTCCTCCAAACTTCCCTTTTTTTTCTTGGCTTTGGGGGGAGGGGGGGTTGCAAGGGTGGCGTTGTCCATGTAGCATAATAATGAATGATTGTAGGATTTAGGATTAATCACTTAAGAAAGAAAGTATGCCACAGAAACCCGGACTATATGCAGTATGTTTTCTTCAACTCAGTATCTGTTAAAATGCGAAGTGGAAAATGCTTATGGGGGCAAAGTGGTTATAAGTAGAAACTGTAGCATGCAACAATAAAATCAGACTAAAACTGCAGATAAAGTTTGGAATGTTTTGGTCTAAGAGTAAAGCTGAATCCATTTCATTAATGATATCATAGGAACCTGCAATACTACAGTATGTTTTCTTCTCAGCATCTACAATATTGTGGTATGTGATATGCTTATACGGAAAAATGCTTAATTCAAAATATAAGTAGAATGCAACAATAAAATCAGATTTAAATTGCTGATAAAGTTTGGCATGGTACTGTCAATAATAAAGCAGATTCCATTTCATCGATGACAAGGTTACACTGTTCCTACAAGCAGATGTACAAAAATGGTAACAGACTCACCGCTTATACTTAACAACAGAACTTACGTTTTAAAGAGCTTCCCTGGCACCCACCATTGTCCTGTGTTGAAAATGAGAACATCCGAATTAACCCACTCCTTGCTAATAACATCCAACTTGTCCAATTTAAGTGTAGAACGGATCCTCTTTGGTACATTTTTAGGAACCCAACCATGTTCCACCAAGAAAACGGAACGGAAGAATTCGACTGTGAAGTTAAAGGAACTGAATCGTACACATAAGTATCTAACCTGTTTTGTTATCTTGCTTCCATTAACTTCATAGACGCTACTCTTATCCTCTACCCCTGTCATAAGCAAGCATATCAGAGACTCCCACTGTGTTCTGCTCATAGAGTCACCAACAAAAACAATCCTCTTGCCTTGAAGCCTTTTCAAGATAACCCACACATCAAATCTCGGGATCTCACAATTCTTTGGCTTCCATCTCCATCTAATATAATCTTTATTCTTCCGTCCATTACCCAAGCAATTGAATCCCTTTTCTGCAAAGGGACATGTCGAAGCATTGTACAGTGGGTAACTATCATCAGGAACCCATTTTCCATCATAAACATCGCAACCTAGCATTGTATTGTTGAATCTAGAAAACCCATAACCATGAAATGCCTGACCAAGATTAGGGAGGACATAGACATATCCACCAGCAATTGCCACAAGGAATGAAGTAATCGATCCAATCACAACAAGGAAACGAAATTGTGAGACTGAGCTCTTTCGGCTAAATTTTGGGCTGCTTACATTCAACGCCCGCCGGTTGAGTGATGTGCTTCTATCTAAACTATTCATCCTCTCAATCATCCGCACCAAGAGTTGCGAAAACCACTCCCCATAGTAAGAAAATTTCCATAAAAAAATTCCTCATACCCATAATAGATTCACGAACAGGACCATGTCGATCACTATTGTATTAGAAATGAGTTCATATCACTAACGCAGTTAATCTTGAATTATAGCAAGAAGTTTAGACCACAACAAAGGCACTCGATCTTGAATCAAATAGAAAAGAAATAACACTCCAATGATCTCCGTATTCAACCCAAGAAGTCAAAGTTCAAGCTCACCCAGTTTTTGATCATAACCCACAAAAGAATAGGTTCAAAAAAACCAAGTGGACCGTGCTACAAATCTCAATAAAAAAAAAACTCTAATGCAAAACGAGTAACTTCCAAGTATCTTGTATGAAATTTCGAAGATGCGACAGCAGAACAATTTAAAGACAACAGCTAACAGAGCAATCAAGATATTCAGAGAATCCAACAATGCTTACTTGAAAATTTGCAGAGAATCAGGGGAGCTTGATAGATGGCTGTGGCAGGGAGGAAGAAACCCTAGCAGAAGTGTTTTGAATTTTGAAGTACGGGCGGTGGGTAATGGAGGTGGTTGAGAGCAACACATGAAACAGAATGAACTCGGAGGGAGTCTGGAGTACCTGCAGGCAGTTGAGATTTGGTAACAGAGGAGGTTAATTATTGCTTTTATATTAGAATGGCATTTAATGTACTATAAACCTGAGCACTGCAAAAAATAGCTTATGCGCGCCGCGCTGCGGCCTTGCTTCAATTAATAGATTTGGTAATAGTAAAAATAATAAAAGATAAACAACAAGAAATCCTATTAGGTGGAATCGATTATAATCTTTTACTAATTCACCCGATTCAAAGTGTTTCTTTCTATTAAATTAAGAGTTATTAAATCTTTTCTCACTCATTCCAAATTATTGTAAACTTACCCTTATCCTTTTTTCATGCCAAAAATAATAATTAATTACTAGGTATGTGTTTCAAATGCCTAAATTATCTAAATCGCCCTTCCCTATCTTATTTTCAATTGGTGTTATACCTAACTTATTTCTAACTTTATCTTACATATGCATCTCAGTAACTTTTATGTTTTATATATGTTGTTTCTTAGTTGTTCAACATTTTGAATCATAAAGCATAACTGGCCTTATATTCATCTCATAAAATTTTTCTTTTAATTTTAAAGATATTCTATAATCACATAATACGCCTTACGCACTCCTCCATTTTAACCATGTGTGGAGATGTGGCTCATATTTGAATGGAACGCATGCATCGGAGAAAGTATAGTGATGCAAAGAATAAGGAGGCTAGTTGTAGGGTCAAACCATCGATAGATTGGTTGATGGTATGAGAGATGGTTTGCTCGTGGTATCAAACCGCCGATGGTTTCAGTCTAATACAGGAACAATCTCAGTATCAAATCATCAATAGTTTGCTGAAACCGCCGATGGTTTTGTTTGGCACTAGTTAAGAAATTTGAATGAGAGATCAGTAGACTGGGATATTTTAGAGGATTTTCCTCTGAGGGATTGCTACGTAAGAGTTTTAGATGTAGTCTAAGTCTTCTGTACGCATAGGGTTCTTATATATACTATATTTTGTAACCCTTGGTTGATAAGCTTGATGTAAGCTTCACATGAGATAATAAAAATCAGTTGCTTGCTCCCATGGAGGTAGGCAAATTGCCGAACCACATAAATTTCTTGTGTCTTTGATTTTATTTGTTTTCCATTATTCTTATTGTGGTTGATTGTTAATTTTCATATATTCATCGTTGAGTGCACTTGCATTACTCATTCCATATTGATTCAAGTTTGCGAGGTCTTTCGTTGCAGTTGGTATCAACAATTAGTATCAAAACTCCAATTTCCAACAATTGGTATCAAAGCTATTAGTTGCAATGGCTGAGATCTCTTTGGTGAAGTTTGATGTTAATAAATTCGATAGAATGAGAAATTTCAGACTTTGGTAGAAGAGGGTTAAGGACTTGTTGGTGTAGCAAGGTATGGTGAAGTACTATACGGAAAGAAGCCGAAAGGCATGGACGGCACGAGTTGGAAGGAGTTGGAAGCGAAAGTTGTGTCTACTATCAGGAATTGTCTGGCCAATGACATGATGTATCACATCATGGATGAGAAATCATCAGTAGCGGTTTAGTTGAAACTGGAGAGCCGATACATGTCCAAGTCATTGATAAACAACTTGTATCTTAAGCAAAAACTATATTGGCTTAAGATGGCTGAAGGTTTGAACTTGACTCAACACATTAACGTTTTCAATCAGATCACTAGTGATTTGAAGTGAGTTGATGTGAAGTTCAAGGAAGAATACAAAGTTTTGGTGCTGCTTAAATCCATACCTACATATCCTACGTACAAGAATATGGTTATGAATCTAACGTAGGAGAAAGAAACCCTGGAGTTGGAGGATATCACGAGTGCATTGTTGTGGTTTTAGTAGAGGAGGAAGGCCATCGATGAGAGTTCGCAAGGTGAAAGGTTTGTGGCGAAGGCTAATCAGGATCGTGGAAGAGTCAAGTTCTAGAGCGGATTGAGTGGTAATAAAACTCAGTTGTAGTTTAGGAGGAGGAAGGATGTTTACTATTTTAAGTATGAAAAAAAAAAGGCACATAAAATCAGAGTGTCCAAAGTGGAAGAAGGGGAGTGTAGAAACTTAAGAGGGTTCATCAAAATCTGCGAATATGATGTAGGACAGGGTGGGGTGACCTAGTCCTACTTGTTTTCAACCCTCAATCAAAACGCACATGAGAAATACTATGAAAATTTAATCAACCAAACAAAAACAAACAAATCATGCTTTATCATGCGGTGCAAGGATTTTAAAAAGGTATATAATTAGATTCAAATTCAATCTCAAGTGGTTCTGTCACAAAGAATCAAGTCACATGCCATGAAAATGCTCTTCAATCATTCAAGACAATAATTCTAAGCTACCATAATCATATTCCCCATCATTAGTAAGAAAACATGTGTATAACTAATGAGAAATTCAAGTTTTGGGGTTCCTCAGGCGACTGGGGAGGAGGGGTCAGGTGATTGACTAAGATCAGGATGAAATACCGAGAGTGAACCAGGAATCAGTCGAATGAGTCAAGGTAGGTCAGGTGACTAACTAAGAAATTTGGGAGATCCTGAGAGTAGTCAGGGAGTCAGACGACTGGGTTATGGTGTCTAGTCATTTGGACAGCGAAAGATCAACTTAAAAATGGGATTTTTGTGGGGATTAGCGAAACTACGACTTATATAATCTAAAAAAAAAAAAAGAAGAAGAGGGTAAACAAAGTTATGGATGATTTGGGATGAGTTTTACTGTGTGGATCCTCTGAATAACTTATCAATGATCACGAATGTAAATCAAACCAAGAAATCCATTACGATCGCGGTGAACCAGTGTAAAGGTTGTTGCTTGTTGTTGTTCGAACGCGGATGATATGGATGGCTCCAATATGGATAGTTGTAATGGATGAATTGTGGTAGATAGATGTTGGATAGATTGTTGGTCTTACACCAACTGATCTCTGAGGAGAACGTCGTAGCCTCTCACCACTCAATCGTAAGGATCGAAACCAAGTTTTGAGCTTTCAAAGGAAGAACCTTTATTCAATCAATAATAATCTAACTCCTTTTTTCCAGCATTTATAATAGCAATATATATGGGAAAGTAAAAACCTAAATGATAAATAACCTAAATGTCCCCATACAAGCATGGGAAATAACTTACCTATTGTTCAAAATTAAAACTTATTAATCACTCAATTAAATACCTCTCACAACTCATAATGTCAGTAATTAAATGCAAATAAAATCAAAAGGGGAGGCCTAAGCTATAGGGGCCTAAAGTAGCCTTGTGGGACCGTATGGGCTGAGTAGATTCGAGTGGGATCCACAAGAGCTGAAGCTTGGATGTGCAACAATCACCATTCAGGCTTCTTTATTTTGAAGTCTTCTAGCATCTCCATAAAGTCTTCAATGTCTAGCAAGTGTTGTGGACATCTAGGGGTCATCCATGTGTCAACATGTCAGTGAACGAGAGGGGGAGTGGTTGCCAATCTCCATCATCTCTCCCGAGCCCAAAAGAATTCTTCTCCAAAAAATGAGAAGCAAAATACTAGGAATAGAGTTCCAAGTTGAGACGAAGTAAATCTTCCTTCAAAATCCAACTGTGCTTTGAAATTGGTTCACCTTTCCACTTGACCAAGAATTTTTGATAAGATCCAACTCGTGTGATCATGGTTTTGTCATCCAGGATTTCCTCAATATCATCACGGTTGTTGGATATCGGTAATGATGGTGGCAAAGGCAATTTCTGCTATCCAGGTTCATGATGAGTGGAGAATGGTGTGGGGTCACCTACAAGGTTAGAAATAGGAGATTCCACGGAAGTAAAAGCTTCAAGAAATGGGGTTAAATCCTCAACATTAAACACATTACTAATGCCAAATTTAGTGGGAATATCAATCATATAAGCATTAGAACTGGTTTTCTTTAAAATCTTGAAAGGACTTATTTTCTTAGCATATAACTTTCTTCCCTTTCCTACCAAAATCTGTTCAGGATGAACACGAACCATGACCTTATCATGTTTTGAAAATTCTTGAAACATGCGATGAATATCAGCGATAGATTTATAATGTTCATTGTTCAAATTGATTTTCATTCTAATTTCAGAGTGTAGGTCATGTATGTGTTTAGCAAATGCATTTTCCTGTTCGCTCACTCTAACATGAGGGGGTAAGGGAATAAGATCTACTGGCTTCCTAGGTTGATAACCAGTGACAACCTGAAATGGGCTAAGACTCGTGATTCTTTTCACTGAGCTATTGAATGCAAATTCAGCAATTGGAAGACATAAATCCCACCAACTTATGTTATCTCCTACAAGGCATCTTAATAGGTCCCCTAGACTCCTATTAACTACCTCAGTTTGGCCATCAACTTTGTGATGGTAAGCACTCAAAAACTGAAGCTTAGTAACTAGCATTGCGCACAGAGTTTTCTATAAATAGCTGACAAACTTCACATCCCTATCTCAAATAATGGTCGTGGGAAGACCATTCAATCTCACCACTTCCTTGAAAAAGATGGAGGCAACCTTTGAAGCGTCATGTGCTTTGTTGCATGAAATAAAATGAAACATTTAAGAGAACCTATTCATGACAACAAACATGAAGTCATTCTTCCCAGCAGTCCTAACACAAAATCCACACTAATGTCTTGCCAAGGGGTATATGAAATTAGGAATAGCTTCCCAAGAGGGGGTGAATTGGGTTCTTTAAAAATTTTACTCCCTTTTTTATGCTTACTTGTATTAGTATGACAACAAGAAAATAAAGTAATCAACTAATAAACACACTGCAAGATACTGATATTAAAATAAACAATCCAACCAATTAAAGTAAACAGTTTAAACAAACAAGCAAAAGTTTTAGAGTTTTTATCAGCTGCCTTGTAGAAGTTTGCAATCTTCTTTGAATGAAATCTTTGTTTACACTTCTCTTGATCAAGATTTCCGCAGATTAATCAATGTACTCCCTTTTTGGGTTTCCGCAAACGATTAACCAAAACGTACTTTTTAAATATCAAGAGTCTTCCTTTGATTTTAATTTCAAGCCCTGCTCTCTACACTTTAGTACACACAAAATAGATTGTATATAAAGTAATAAGTAAAGAAGAAAGAAAGATACAAAGATTTTACGAGGTTCGGCTTCAACACAGCCTACGTCTTTGCCCTTGGAAAAATACCAAAGGGTTCCACTATAGTAGTTCCTTTATCAAGCGGAACAACACCTATTACAATCACTCCTTTGTCAAGGCTAGAGCCCGCCTTCTCCAAACAATATACCCTCATTTGGTCAATGATCCAACAACTTGGAATCGTCCAAAATCTATAAGAGAAACAATAAGAAGATTGTGTACAAAGAACGCTCACACAAAGAGGAAGTTAGTACAATTCAAAATTATGTACTTCAAAAGATAAATATCAAGAATGAAATACACTTTTGAAGCTTAGGAATGGATTTCACCGAACTCCCTTTTCTCCAGATGAGAAATCAGCAGTATAACTTCAGGGATTGATGAACAACAATCTCAGAATCATAGCACTTTCAGCTTGCAAGAGATGAACAAGATGAGACTTTGAGAACAAGAGAGCTTATGAAGAATTTTCAAGTCTTGGTATATTTTGCATTAGAAAACCATGTATTTATAGGCAATCAGACTTGTTTCCTTGTTGCTAAGTTTCCTTGGAGTGTTTCCCAAGATTTTAAAAAGTTTGGAGCCCAAGCAACGGATATTTAAAAATTAGAATTTAGAAAATTTTGCCCGTTAACAGTGTTCAGATGGCTGAACACTTGAGTTCAGTCATCTAAAGTTCCTAAGCTGTTTTAAAAAATGAACTAGACATAGTTTCAGATGATCTAAGATGGGGTTCAGATGACCGAAGAGTCGAGTTCAGACGACCGAGGTCCAAGTTCAGTCATCTGAACTGCTACTGCCGGTTTCTATTTCTCACTAGAAAATCTTCAGACGTCTGAGCTTATTCTTCAGACATTAGAAGTAATTCTTTAGTCATCTGAAGTTGTTACTTCAAGCATCTGATAAGAACTTCAGTCATCTGAATAGATTACTTTCTAAATTTTCTTATTTTAGTAATAGAAAATGGTTTGCTGTCTTTGTTTTATTCTTTATAAAACTCATTCCGGGGTTTTTTAAATAGGTCTCTAAGTCCATATGATCCCCTAAAGAGCTTCAAAATATATTTCAATAGATATTTAAACTTTGAAGTACTCACATTGGATTTCCTAAATCCTTATATGCTAAGCTTGAGATCATCTACTTTGTTTTTTCTTTTGAAGTCCCTTGGATGTTTGCTTGAGCTAGCTTTTTCTTCCAATGCTTTGATCAATAATGATCTATTGTAAGCTTCTCTTTGGATCACTTGTTAGTTTATCTATCTTGATAGTCCACACTTGATCCCTGTTTTCCTGAAACATCAAACCTTAAGCATTCCAAGTTAAAATGTCCTTTGTTTGTTATCATCAAAACTAATTGACAAGCCTAGTCTGGCCAACAGTATAAGGTACTGGTAAAGGAGTGTAAAGACCAGTATTCTTCTTTCTACCCTTTTCAGATTGGCAAGTTCCACAATGAGACACAACTCTAGCTACATCCCTTTTACGACTAGGCCAAAAGAACCTATCTTCCACCGTAGCAATGGTCTTATCCCTACCAAATTAAGTGACATGTAGCACTGCCTGCATGCAATTCCCATATCAATAGGTCACGAAGGGACGTAGAGGGGATACACAATCTGGTTCCTCTGAATAGGAATCCTCCATGGATCACATAGTCTAGATGGGATTCCGGTAGACCTTGTAAAAAATCAGAGAAAATGTCACAGAAGTCTGGAAATTGGGAGTACTCCTTTTTTATGCTCTCAAAACCTAACTTTCACTTCCAACGTTTGTAAAATGGCCACTACTCTGCTCAAAGCATCAATAGCTTTATTTTCAATATCGGCGCGGTGTTTAAGCACAAAGGTATACTACTGGATAAATTCGATCCAATTTACGTGCCTATGATTAGGTTTCTTTTGTGTGTTGAGGTACCTAAGGGCTTGGTGATTTGAAAAGAGAACAAACTCTTGAGGGAGTAAATTGTGCTTCCAGTGCCTTGAGGATTGGACGACAACATAGAACTCCTTATCATAAGTTGAGAAATGTTGCTTAGTATTATTTAACTTGTCACTAAAGAAGGCTATAGGATGGCCCTCTTGGCTCAACACTCCTCCTATGCCAACTCTGGAAGCATCACAAGTTACTTCAAATAATTTCTGAAAGTCTCGGAGGTGTAGCACAGGGGCTTTGGTCATCTGGTATTTTATGTTTAAAAAGACTTTGGTTGCAGCCTTAGGCCACACAAACTCTCCTTTCTTTAGACAATTGGTAATGGGTGCCATGATGGTGCTGAAATTCCTAATGAATCTCCTATAGAATGTGGCTAACCCATGGAAGGTTCATGCTTCATGAATGTTTCTGGGAGTAAGCCAATCTTGGATAGCCTTGACTTTCTCAGGGTCAACAGAAGCTCCACTCTCAGATACAACATATCTTAAGAAAATTACCTAAGGGTTCATGAAGGTGCACTTCTTCATATTTGTATACATATTTTGTTCTTTTAAAACTTAAAACACTCTCCTTAAGTGATCTAAATGCTCTTTCCTCGTTTGACTATAAATGAAAATGTCATCAAAGTAGACAACAAGGAAATGCCTAATAAAGGGTCTCAAAATCGGGATCATCACCCTCATGAAAGTGCTTAGTGCATTGGTAAGACCAAATGACATCACTAGCCATTTATACAAGTCATCCTTAGTCTTAAAGGCTGTTTTCCATTCATCTCAAGGTCTAATTCTAATTTGGTGGTATCCACTTTTAAGATTAATTTTTGAAAAGATTTTGGAATCTTCCATTTGATCCAACATATCGTATAACATGGGTATAGGATACCTATATTTGACGGTGATTTTGTTAATGGCTCTACTATCAATGCACATCTTTCTTTGGAGTAAGAAGGGTGGGACATGCACATGGGCTCATACTCTCCTGAATAAATCCTTTACTTCTCAACTCTTCAACTTGTCTTTTCAATTCCTCATGTTCTTTAGGATTCATCATATAGTGAGGCAAGTTGGGCAAAGAGGATCCTTGAACAAGATCTATTGCATGCTAAATATCTCTCATTGGTGGTAATTCATTTGGAGGTTCAGAGATAACATCACTAAATTCAACAAGTATAGGGAACACTTCATATGGTGTCTCATGTTCTAGAGTAGAGGAGTCATTTTCCTTGGTTACCACTACATAAACAATCTATGTCTCCATACTCTCTTGTTCAAATTGTTTTTTGCTTAGAACATGTAAAGGAGTTCTAGTATTCTCTTTTATTTTCAAACTTCTCTTCTCCTTGTCCTGTTTGTCCTTCTTGGGCTCTAGGGGATTCACGACAATCTTCTTTCCACTACACCTAAAAGTATAGGTGTTGGCTCTACCATTGTGTGCAACATCATGATCATATAACCAAGGTCTTCCTAAAAGAATGTAGGCAACATCCATGGGAAGGATGTCACACCAAATTTAATCTATATAGTATACAATATTAATGGGGACTAGACACCTATGGCTTACGGGCATGGTTGCTGCATTCACCTAAGAAAATTTATATGGAGTGGGATGGGGTTCAACTTTCAATCCTAGTTTTTTTGAAGCTACTTTGGAAACCACATTCATGCAACTACCACTATCAATGATCATTTTACAAGTCTTATTTCCACACTTGATATAAGTATGAAAAATAGAAGTTCAGTGCCAATCCTCTTGTTCTCGAGGTGTCACCATGATACATTGCATTACATTCATAGTAGCCTCTTCTTCTTCCCCCATGGACAATTCATCCTTACTAGCTACTTCTATAGGAATGTAAGGGTGTTCTTCTCCTAAGTCTTCTTCTTCCTCTCTTTCACGAGATTCCTAGTGGGGCATTGCTTAGCAAAATGGCCTCTTTTGTGACACTTTTAACACACATCACTTCCAAACATTTGTTTGGAGGATCCATTCATGGGAGCCTTCCCTTTGTCCACAAGCTACTGGATAGTGGGGTTGCTACCTCTTGAGGTAACTTGGCCAGTGTTGGTAGATTTAGTCCTCATATCCGATGTGGCTTTCCTTTGATTAGTGCCATTGGAGGGGTTTCCAAAATTCCTACCCAACTGAACTTTACTCATCTGCTCATAATCATGTGCCAAATTGAAGGCGTGCTCAAAAGAGTCAATATGGTGGGGAAACAACTCTTTTCTAAGTTCACATTTTAGGCCAATCCTAAACCTAGAGATCTGTTGACTAGTGCTTTCTTCCACTCCACATCTAATGGATAGCTCATCAAACTTGCTCATGTACTCAGTCACACTTAAATTGCATTGTCTAAGGCTATAGAGCTGATCCATGAGACATTCCCTATAGGAAATTCGAACGTACTTTTCTATCAATCTATCCTTCATCACGTTCCAATGTTCTATGGGTCTATGACCTAAGCGAGCTTCTTGTCTTTCGACATTTATCCAATAAGGCTTAACTTGCCCAATTAGTCTCATTTTCGCAAACCTCACTCAATGTGGATCATGCATCTTATACAGGTGAAAATAGTAATTCATTTTAGTTAACCAATCTTGAAAAATATTTGGATCCATTTGCCCATTAAAGGTAGGGGCTTCAACTTTGAATCTCTTCATGACATCCCTATGTAGATCATAATTGTCCCGACGAAAGTTCTCTTGGGTTGAAATTCCTCTTCATTATAATCCTCTTCATTCCAATGTGGAATATAGGGATTATGACACTAAAATATTCTAAGAGGATGAGGTCTGGGTGGAGGAGGAACGAGAGGTCTCTCTAAGGGTGGTGTTCTTTCTTTTGGAGGATTGTTCATTTCCCTAAAGTGGTTGGAAGCAAGTTCATGTTCAACCTCACGAGGTGGTTCAGGATTTTTTAGGGGTGGGTTAGGAGCTAAATTAGTTTCCAATCATTCTATTCTAGCAAGGGCATGAGTTAAGTCTTGGGTTAAGACTTGAACTTGGCCTTGGAGTTCATCTAGAAGGGTATCACTGTCTACGTCAGTTCTACGACCTTGATAACAGTTCCCAGCTCTAGTTACCATCAAAGCTTAAAAACACAAGGACAACTACTCGCATCTAAATAAGAAACTTTAAGGGTTCAGCCTAACTAAACCTAGGCTCTAACCTAGGCTTTGATACCAAGATGATGTAGGATGGGGTGGGGTGACCTAGTCCTACTTGTTTTCAACCCTCAATCAACACGCACATGAGAAATACTTTGAAATAAGAATTTAATCAAACAAACATAAACAAATAAATCATGCTTTATCATGCGGTCCAAGGATTTTAAAAAGGTATATAATTAGATTCAAATTCAATCCCAGGTGGTTATTTTCCAAAGAATCAAGTTACATGCCATGAAAATGCTCTTCAATCATTCAAGACTATAATTATAAGCTACAATAATCATTTATCCATCATTAGCAAGCAAAAATGTGTATAACTAATGAGAAATTCAAGTTTTGGGGGTCCTCAAGTGACTGGGGAGGAGGGGTCAGGCGACTGACTGAGATCAGAGTGAAATACCGAGAGTGAACCAGGAGTCAGTCGACTATGTCAAGGTTGGTTAGGCGACTAACTGAGAAATTTGGGAGATCTTGAGAGTAGTTAGGGAGTCAGGCGATTGGGCTCTAGTGTCCAGTCGACTCGAAAGTGAAGGATCAACTTAAAAATGGGATTTTTGTGAGGATTTGAGAAACTACGACTTATGTAATCTAAAACAAAGAGGGTAAACAAAGTTATGGATGACTTGTGATGAGTTTTACCATGTGGATCCTTTGAAAAACTTGTCAATGATCATGAATGTGAATCAAACCAAGAAATCCGTTAAGATCGCGGTGAACTGGTGTCAAGGTTGATGCTTGTTGTTGTTCGAATGCGAATGATATGGATGGCTCTGAGATGGATAGTTGTAATGGATAGATTGTGGTAGATAGATGTTCGATAGATTGTTGGTCTCACGCCAACTAATCTCTGAGGAGAACGTCGTAGCCTCTCGCCACTCAATCGTAAGGATCAGAACAAAGCTTTGAGCTTTCAAAGGAAGAACCTTTATTCAATCAAAAATAATCTAACTCCCTTTTTCTAGCATATACAATAGCGATATAAATGGGAAAGTAAAAACCCAAACGATAAATAACCTAAATGTCCCTATACAGGCATGGGAAATAACTTACCTAATGTTCAAAATTAAAACTTATTAATCACTCAATTAAATACCTCTTACAACTCATAATGTAAGTAATTAAATGCAAATAAGGTCAAAAGGGGAGGCCCAAGCTATAGGGGCCTAGAGTAGCCGTGTGGGACTGTATGTGCTCAGTAGATCCGTGTGGGACCCACAAGAGCTGGAGCTCAGATGTGCAATGATCAACATTCGAGCTTCTTTATTCTAAAGTCTTCCAGCACCTCCATAAAGTCTTCAATGTCTAGCAAGTATTGTGGACATCCGGGGGTCGTCCACGTGCCAAAATGTTAGCGAACGGGAGGGGGAGTGGTTGCCGATCCCCATCAGAATGTAGTGAAAGAAGGAGACTCAGGGAGCAGTGATTGTGATATGCTTTTTGTTTCATCAGGTTTACAATGCCTCATGGATTCTTGGGTCCTAGATTTGGCATGTTCTTTTCACATAATGCCCAACAAATCCTGGTTCACCACTTACGAATTTGTGAGTTCTAGTTCCGTTCCAATGGAAAATGATGTTGTCTACAAAGTTATCGGAATGGAGGATATCATAATCAAGATGTATGATGGTGTGGTAAGGACGTTATGTGGTGTAAGGCATATACCTGATCTACGAAAGAATGTGATATCATTGAGCACTTTGGATTGTAATGGACATAGTTACAAGTCTAAAAGTGGGATAATAAAGGTGCGTAAAGGTGTTTTGATGGTGATGAAGGGACAGAGATTAACAAAGAATCTCTATACACTATTGGGTAACATAGTTGTAGGTGGAGCTGCAGTTGAAAGTTATGAGTTAGATAATACCGTTTTGTGTAAAACAACCACACAAAAAATGGTATTATCTAACTCAAAACTTTCAGTTGTAGCTCCACCTACAAAACAACCACACACAAAATAGAGGGTATTCTTATTTACATTATTTTGGATGTTTGGGACTGGTGAGTGTAGCATCACGGGTTGGACATGGATACTTCATGAGTTTATCATGAAAGGTCTCGGGGGTACTTCATGCGGCACAAGTTGGAGATGTTTGCCAAGTTTAACTTGTGGCTGAGGTAGAATACTAGATTGGGAGAAAGTTCATCAAGTCAGACATTAAAGCTGAGTACGCTAGTGTTAAAAGAGTTTTGTAAGCATGGTAGGTTGCATGTAGGGTTTGCAATGAACTTTTTGGTAAATTAAGTGAGTATGATGTGTTTCTCGATTAATCGATCGCCTAGGGTATCACTAGATGAGAGAGTTGCATGAGAGGTTTGGATATGTTGTGCAATAGAATTCTCTAGTTTAAGAGAGTTTGGAGGTCCAGCTTTGCACGTTTCTAGTGAGATAAGATCTAAGTTTGGTGTAATGTTTGGATGGTACATCATTTTGGGATATAAGAAAGGTGGGTTCAAGCTGGATAATCCAATGGCAAAAAAGGTGGTGATCAGTGGAGACATGAGTTTTAGTGTTAAAGCCATGGTGTAGCGAACTTAGTTAGATGAAGAGAAACGGGTGACAGAAAGCTACAACAGCAATGAGCATGTTGTGTTGGTGGAGTTGGAGACTTTGGGAAGATTTACAGGGAGCTCTAGCTCAAGAGACCAATAGTATCACAATATAAACTAGAACAGAAAGGAGATTGTGATGCAGGTGGAGTTATAGACTTAAGGCAGAGATGACATCATTCATATTGCAGGGAGTTCTAGCTTGGGAGACCGACAAGATCACAATTGGTCCAGGTGCACTATCAGGGCACTGTTCATATATGAGTTTGATGACTTGATGGCTTATGTATTCATCACTACAAGCAAGGTTCCTACTATTTTTCAAGACGCGGTGCATAGTAAAGGGAAAAATAGATGGACGAGTGCTATGGTAGAGGAGATGGAGTTTCTACATAAGAATCAGGTGTAGGAGATGGTGGAGGTTCTAGAGAGGAAAAGGGTGATAGAATGCAAGTGAGTAATTATTCTATTGTTTTAAGTGAATGACATGCCAATTGCTGGGGAAGATTTCTACTGAGGTTAATTAGTCAAAAACTATAGTGACCCGAAGAATAATATCATTTTAATAATAAGAGGGAGAGAAAATAGATACAGAAACAGAAGAAGGCCTCCGAGTTCGTCGATGACATTGTATTTTGGAGATAATATTAAATAATCATAAATTTAGGAAATTGCCAAGGTTCGTCGACGAAGGCCTTAAGAATTTCGTCGACGAACACAGGGCTTTGTCGATGAGAAAATACCGAGAGAGGTTCTGGGGCGGTCTGAATTTCGTCGACGAATACAGGGCTTTGTCGATGAATTTACTGAAGGATTCATCGACGAAGTGAAGGGCCTCGTCGACGAATCTGGTAGTATATAAGGAGGAAAACTGGGATATTTCTCATTTTTCACCGCTCCTCTCTCTCTCCTCTCTCTCTCTACGCCACTCTCTCCCTTATCTCTTCCATTCCGGCCCCTCCAGTCTTCGGATCGACAATCCGAGGTTACCACGACGCTCATTGCAGAGTTCTCCACAACTCTGCAGGAGCGGATCATCAGAGAAACGAAGTTGGATTTCATCCCAAATTCAAGGTAAGGTCTTTTATCCAATTTTTGACTTCCTGGCAGTTATAGGAAATGATGTAGGTAGAAAAATATTGATATTATGTTCTGGCATATGTTGGTTTCAGGATGTTGTGTAGGAGGCCCTGCGGGAATTAGGCTAGTGTTCCTTAGGGGGCTTTCCAGTAGTCAGGTAAGGGAAATATGCTATGCTAGGAAATTTCTAAATATTATACAGTTTATTTATTTACGAAAATTATGTATTATAGTATGGTGTGGCTTGAGAATATGTATGTAGTATGGGGATATGTTTTACGAATTATAGTTTCATGATTTTTATGAATTTCAGTACTATGATTATGTGAATTTCAGTACCATGATTTTACAGATTTTAGTACTATGATTATGTGAACTTCAGTACCATGATTTTATGGATTTTAGTACCATGATTATACGAATCTCAGTACCATGATTATACGAATTCCAGTATTACGAATATGCAGTTCCATGTTATGATTATTTAGATTTCAGTACGTTATGCAGCATCATGGTTATTATGATTACTTCAGAATCATGGTAAATCATTTAGATATGTATAGAAATATATTATATGATATCAGAACCTGTTGGACTTGCAGCTACAGAGCACGGTACCGTTGCTACAGATACTATGTTACTTTATGAGTGCAACCAACTATTCAGATAATACATGGTAAGGTCGACCACCTAGGTCCTTGAAGAGGTTAGGCTCCGCATCCAGATATGGGTTAAGATGGGCAGGTCGACTGACGGAGTTCAGTGATTTATTTCTGGTTGGCCAGCCAGGGTAAATCCAGCTTACGGGCCGCACAACCTTGTCATGAGGGGGCATGTCATGACACAGATAGTCATAAGGAACAGTTTCAGTTACTATTACATACGTATGGATTTACAGATTCGGGGACCCTACTTATGTACACTAGAAGTATTTTGAATTATAACCTACAATACTGTTATGTTAAACAACATGGAAGGGAATGCATTTTCTTACTTATACTATACTTAACATATCCAGTTATACATGTTTATATGAAATCAAATTTTGCATATATTGTTAGCTCATTTGCCACACACTAGTAATAGCATATTTCTTCTTACTGAGAGTTGGCTCATCCCAGTGTTAAAACATTTTTCAGCTGATCTTGGTAGGCGAGCAGATTAGTCTCGCAAATAGAGGGGCGACTGTAGTGCCCTGTTAGCAAAGTTAGTATAGTGGAGGATTTTTGTATTTGCCCTAGTTAGCAGAGGGTAATTTGGGGATTCAGTGATATGTATATATTTTGGGGAACACAGTAGTACATAGGTATTGGTTTTGTATTGTATATAATGATTATGTTTATATGATTCTGCTTCTCGCTGCTTAGGTTAATGCTAAG
>NC_080417.1:63792737-63870237 GCF_029873635.1 Malania oleifera | reverse complement strand
ACTCTCGACCCCAGCTCTGATAATGTAGACTCATTCTACCCTTAACGGGGTAGTAATTAAGTGTTCTAACCACAGTAAAAGATTAGTTGCGATAGCTTGGCGATGTCCCGGGAGCGCAGGTGCCCCGAGGTGGCGAAATAAAAATATGTTTTAAATTTTTGGGAAAAACAAGAATATCGGAATCGCCACTAACCTTTTAGTATGGTTAGAACACTTAATTACTACCATGTTAAGGGTATAATGGGTCTATGTTACCAGAGTTGGGGTCGGGAGTTCAGTTACGCGAGGGGAAGGTACAAGCACCCCTATGCGCCCGTTATTACGAACGTTACCTAATTAATTTGGAATTATCCCTAAGTTAATCTAATGAGTCTTTCAAATTACTCCTCTATTAGTGGATTTACAAATACACGTGCAATTTAATTAATTAATTAATTAATTAATTAATAAATAAATAATACAAGAATATACGTAATATATAAATATATATATATATATATATATTCCCTCAAAACTAAGGGTACGTAAAGCCCGAAAGCTAATACCCTTGCATTAAAATCATAGAGTTAAAAATTAAGAAAATACTTAAGAAAATACACTCCCAAATTTTAAAATTGTATTGAATTTTTTTATAGGAAAAATACTAGTATGGGAGTTTTTTGGAATTCAAAGGGTGTCAAATATAAACATATAATGTGAACAACGATATCAAAAATACCATGACACATAAAATAAAAAAAAAACACGTAATAATAATAATAATAATAATAATAATAATAATAATAATAATAGCAACTATATGCCATATGTACTATATAATAATAAATCACTATAGTACCTAATAACTTACCCTAATAATAAACCAACCTAATAGATAGTAATAATACATGCATCATAATAATGATAATAATGTACCACATACCATAATAATACTAAACTTAGAGTAATAATAATAATAATAATAATAATAATAATAATAATAATAAAAACAATAATAATACACTACCATATGATAAGACATTAACATCCTATAAATATAATGATGACACCCTGAAAATAATCAAAACCCTAAAGTTATCACTCAATATATATACACATATGGAAACGATTAATCCCTAAAAAAAAAAATAATAATATGGAAACAACTCAAACCCTAAAATAAATATACGATATATGTAATAATAATTATGGAAATAATGGAAGCCTTATCATTAATATACAATAACAATGTGAGAGACCAATCAAACCCTAAATAAAACATACAATGAACAAAACCCTAAATATACCATTAAAATCCTAAATAAAACCTGTAATAATCTAAACCCTAAATACACAATATATACTAAAATAAATAAAAACCCTTAGGATAATATACAACAATAACATAGACACACTAAATAATAAATGAGTATATCACAATGATTGAAAATACAATGATAACATGAACACTTTAAACCAATATTCAAACAATAAATATGTACATGTAATAAGGTATTAAGTAATAATCCAACACCTATAACAATAATATTATATATATAATAAAAGCCTAAACATGAAACCTATATATTAAAATTAAAAAAAAAAGCCTTAAATATTACACATACCTGCATAAATAAAAAAGAAGACAAAAAAAAAACCGAATATTAGATATTAATAATTACCAAAACTAGAAAAAAATAAATAAAAATAAAATAAAACAAAATGACAAAAATAAAATGAAATTGCATGTGTGTGTGTGTGTGTGTGTTCTGTGCATGTGTGTGTGTGTGATGCATACAGGCAAGGGTGAAGGGGGGGGGGGGGGGGTGGGGAAAGGAACTTACAGCCACTTACCTGTGCGCGAGCAGAGAGCTTCACCTGATTATCGCCAGGATCTGGGGACTACACGGGCTGCCAGAGTTGAGGGAGGTTGCTGCTGTTGGGGTTGTTGGGGCTGTGTGCTTGGGTGTGGAGGACCTCCGGCGGTTGTAGAATGGTGCTCGCCGGGTTGGTTCTGTGACTGGCCGGAGATGTTGGAGGATTGACAGCCGGGGGGGTTGGTGTTTTGGAGGGTCCTCCCGGTGGTTGCTGGCGACGGCGGTGGCGTGGATCAGGGGGCGACGGTGACGGGGCTGCTGCTGCCGCTGCCACTGTGAAAATTGATTGCGGGTGTTCTGGGAAGCTGGTATGGATGGAGGCTGGAGCAAGTGGCTGGTGTATGGCTGGTGTGTGCAGATGGAGGAGCCGCGGATCTGTGGCTGGTTTGGAAGCTATGTGGTGTCTCCGGGAAGAAGAAGAAGAAGAAGAATGAATAAGGAATGAAGAAGAAGAAGAAGGCGCAAGTTTTTTCTTTCTGCTGCGCTGCGTCCCCCGTCTGTTGGCCTCCCAAGCAAGCCTTTAAATAGGCTTTTTACCACCAAACCCTAATACTCCACTAAATAATAATAATAGTAATTATTATAATATTTAGTAAATAAAGTAATAATGTTAGTATTAAAAGCAACAATTATAATTATAATAATAATAATAATAGCAAAATAATAGAAATAGTAATAATAATAATAATAATAATAATAATAATAATAAATAGTGAATAATAATAAAAATAATTATAGTAAAGTAATAATAAAAAAAAGATAATAAAAATACTAGTAATAATAATAAAAATGAAAAAAAATAATAATTAATAATAATACTAAAAATAATAGTGATAAAATAATAATAATAATAATAAGGTAATAATTATAATAATGATGAACATAAGGAGAGACCCCTTGCTCTATTTGGTTAGGGAAAAAATAAGGTGTCTACAGCTGTCCCTCTTTGTAGGCTTCGTTGCTTCAATGTAACGGTAGAAACTCTCCTACGTTTTTTGTAACAACAAGCCTGCAAAGATAAAAGACACTTATTTTAGCTAGGCCATACAACTCCCTATGACTTTTTAGATTAATCAAGTGTTGTTTAGTTCTGCCAACCAGGGATGATTTGCACAGAATGTAAGAATCTAGGCGGGAATATGTGGGCTTGAATTTTTGAATAAACAAGGTAATCCAACTGATCATTTTGAAAGGGTCAATAGGAACTAAAGAGGATGACTTGTATCGGGTTTGAGAACCCGAGTGCCTAAGTATATGATGATGACTTGCACCGGGTTTGAGAACCTGAGCGCCTAAGTATATGATGATGACTTGCACCGGGTTTGAGAACCTGAGCGCCTAAGTACATGAGGATGACTTGCACCAGTTTGAGAACCTAAGTGCCTAAGTACATGAGGATGACTTGCACTGGGTTTGAGAACCCGAGTGCTTAAGAACATGAGGATGACTTGCACCGGGTTTGAGAACCTGAGTGCCTAAGTACATGAGTATGACTTGCAATGGGTTTGAGAACCCAAGTGCCTAAGTACATGAGGATGACTTGCACCTGGTTTGAGAAACCGAGTGCCTAAGTACATGAGGAAGACTTACACCGGGTTGGAGAACTCGAGTGCCTAAGTACATGAGGATGACTTGCACCGGGTTTGAGAACCCGAGTGCCTAAGAACTGAAGGATGACTTGCACCGGGTTTGAGAACCTAAGTGCCTAAGTACATGAGTATGACTTGCACTGGGTTTGAGAACCCGAGTGCCTAAGTACATGAGGATGACTTACACCGGGTTTGAGAACCGGAGTGCCTAAGTACATAAGGATGACTTGCACCGGGTTTGAGAACCCGAGTGCCTAAGTACATGAGGATTACTTGCATCGGGTTGGACAACCCGAGTGCCTAAGTACATGAGGATGACTTGCACAGGGTTTGAGAACCCAAGTGCCTAAGTACATAAGGATGACTTGCACTGGGTTTGAGAACCCGAGTGCCTAAGTATATGAGGAAGACTTGCACCGAATTTGAAAACCCGAGTGCCTAAGTACATGAGGATGACTTGCACCAGGTTTGAGAACCCGAATGCCTAAGTACATGAGACTAACTTGCACTGGGTTTGAGAACCTGAGCGCCTAAGTATATGAGACTAACTTGCACTGGGTTTGAGAACTCAAGCACCTAAGTACATGAGACTAACTTGCACTGGGTTTGAGAACCCGAGAGCCTAAGTATACGAGACTAACTTGCACTGGGTTTGAGAAACCGAGCATCTAAGCACAGTGATGGCTTGCTTCGAATGTAAGAATCTGAGCCATAGTGGATACGATGATCCGAGCCATGTGACACAATGATGTCTTGCTTTGAATGTAAAAATCCGAGTTGTAGCGAATACGATGATCCGAGCCATGTGACACAATGATGTCTTGCTTTGAATGTAAAAATCTGAGCCGTAGCAAATACGATGATCCGAGCCACCACTACAAAAAAACTGGTTTTTAGTGACGGATTTAAACCGTCACTAATACTCACAAAATCGTCACTAATAGTATTAGTAACGGTTTTATGATTATTAGTGACGGATTTCAATTAGTCGCTATACCTGCCGTTACTAATACTTATTAGTGACGAATATTGCAAACCGTCACTAATAATAAAGTATTAGTGATGGATTAAAACCGTCACTAAAAACATAAGCCCGTCACTATAGATTATACACCGGGTTGATGAAAATCGTCACTAAAGCTATAGTATTAGTGGTAGTCGTAAAACCGTCACTAATGCTCACTTTTTAGTGATGGTTTTAAGACTGTGACTAAAGCTATTTTATTAGTGACGGTTTTAAGACCGTGACTAATGCTCTTTTATTAGTGACAGTTTTAAAACTATCACTATTAATCTATTATTAGTGACGATTATGAAACTGTCAGTAACACTCTATTATTAGTGACGATTTTAGAATCATCACTATTGCTCTGCAGAGCTATTAGTGATGGTTTGAATTTCTTCACTAAAACTTTGTAAAAGGGTATTAGTGACGATTTTGAAACCGTCACTAATACTTAAATTGGATAATTCTGTAAAAATCTGTAATTAAATTACATTTTCATACATTCATAATTGCAATAAAAGTCATATAAATTATTCAAAAGTCAAATTCAAATTAAATTACAAATATGTTATATAAATTCAAATACAAATATATTATAAAAATTCAAATTTAAATGCAAATATATTGTAAAAATTCAAGTTCAAATACATTTCATCTGTTTAGATAACAAAGAAAGTGAAAAGCTGCATCCATAGTGCATGACATCGACCTAACGTTGTCACGGTTGCAAATCTTACAAATTAATTAAGAAAGTTAAAAAAATTAGTATACGCTTTTTGAAAAATTTTGGCAGCATTTCTCCTGTAAATATGACATTTTCCATAGAGATACTCCAAACCTAGGTGTTTACAATAAATAGTTCACAATATAATAAGTGTTAATTAGTGTAACGTGTTCATGAATCCCATAAAACACATATATCATAATATAGTGGATTATCCTCATAAACAACATATTTCATAGAGTAGACACAGTTTGGTATGAGATTCACTATAAAATGAATATCCCAAGAAAGAGAGCTCCTCTCCAAAGAAAAGAAAGAGATGATACGTGCATTGTGAAGAGTAGAAATCTTAAGAAGATGGTATCATCTACTCCAACGACTGTAACCAGGCCAAGCATCCTCACAAAATCAAACCCTATTGCCATTAGCTACTCTAAAATGAGTGGGAGGAAGGAAGAAACAAGCAAAATGGGAAACAACTTTCTATAGACTTGCATGGGAAACAAGGCCACTTCCTCTAGTGTTCCATCCATTCTGATAGACCCTATATTACTTTTAATCTCCTTTTTTGACAATTAACAATTAATTTTTGGTTGCACATAAATTAAACTTAAACCTTGAAACATAAATAATAGACTCCAACCAAAATTAGCATAACCACTAAGCAAGCAAGAAATCAACGAAAAATTATATCACATAGTCCAAAATTGGTCTCATGAATTTTTCTTTCCTTTCCCTAAAATTTTCAACAAATTTTCGGTAGCATGCCGTCTATAAATAGAACATTTCCCAAACCTGCAAGTCACAAAAGCATGCAATTCACAATATTTTTGCATCATACAGATGCCATTTAGATTAAGACATTCAATAACCTAAAAGTATCTACTAGCAGGCAATACAAATCACTGCATCAGCCATGCAGGTGGCGTTCCAATCAAGCATGCAGTCCTAATGTCCACTACTAGCAAAAGTTCACAAGATATATCAATCCAAGCATGCAGTTCAGAAGTTAAATCATCTATTAAATTGAAGTTAGATATAGCTGCAATGAGGCCATGGATGACAGAGAAGGACGAAGAGGCCGTGGATGGTGGTGGTTGCATCAACGATTCTTTATCTAGTTTACCCGGCGTTTCTTTTCAAAATTGATTTGAAATGCAATAAGCCTACCCATGTAGATAAAATGAATTTTAGCCTTTCATCTGATAGGTCGTCGCTTATAGTTAAGGTATGATTTAAATATTAATTTTATTTCTCTTGAATCTTGATGCCCTTCTTGCTGTCATTGCATCCACAAGAAGGGCATCAAAGTTCAAGAGAAATAAAATTAATATTTAAATCATACCTTAACTATAAGCGACGACCTATCAGATGAAAGGCTAAAATTCATTTTGTCTACATAGGCAGGCTTATCGCATTTCAAATCAATTTTGAAAAGAAACTCTGGGTAAACTAGATAAAGCCCCTCCATTCATTGTATACACATTGCAAATGATATGCCCACTATCAAAAATAGAAGTTATCAAAAGTAGACCTAAAAGTTAATTAACAAACCCTTCTCAATGATGACAAAATCTAAGGAAAAAACTACAAAATTATAAATCCAATGTAAAAAATAAATATACTTTTTAAACTATTTTTTAGTCATTCAAAATACTAACTTGAATTCATTAAGTAAATAAAACCAAGAGAAAGTTATAAAATTGCAAAGTTCATATTACTTTCAAGATTTATGATACAACTCCCAATTACTCCTATATTGTTTCCAAATCTCATCCAAATCCCAATTATTCCTATATTGTTCATATTACTTTGAAGTTTGGAGTACTGGACTCTGAACGTGAAGTCTAACCTCCTCCTTAGTAATAATATTTCTTTTGCACAGAGTGTTTTTTTGTGGGAGAGAGGCAGATTGTGTATGTTATTTTTAGTAGACATTGAAGTGGTAGGATTTTCGTCGTACAAAGAAAAAGGGCATTGTGTTCAAATTAGATTTTTTGATTTTGAGAAGGCGTGTGATTGAGCTAGTTGGGAGTTCTTGGATAGAGTACCTTTGAGGAAGGGGTCGGGTGTTACGTGGAGGAATTGGATAGGGGGCTGTTTATCTAATGCCTTTGTGAACCACCAATATGGATTGGAATCTCTAAAATCAAGCAAAACTAATATAGAAAACAACCCACCCTAAACATATGTGAACCACCAATATGGATAATCTTTAAAATCAAGCAAAACTAGTATAGAAAACAACGCAACTAGCCAATCCTTAAAAGAAGGTCCGCTTGTGTCCCAAATCATAATTTGACCGTTTGACGCACCCGAAAAGGGTGAATGGTATTCCCATATGCTTCTAATAACAAACTAAATGTAACTAATAAATTTTATTCTCAAAATTATTTTCTAATTTTTTAACATTTATATGAAAATATTGAAAATTAAACAAAAGTGGTTTTTTCAATTTTTGATCCAAGTGTTATAAGAATTAGAGAACACTACAATTTTACTTGCTCAGACATTGAAAATGTTTTTACTCATCCTTTCAAAAAATTTTTAACATTAAACGACTAATCCTATCTTTTATTTTTGTTTGGTCAAATTTTAACGCAATTTCGGCAGCATGTCGTCTGTAAATTGGACGTTTTCCCATAAAACCTGCACCTGATAGGTTCAAATAGAGCATTTATAACTGATTGAAGGCACACGAGAACCTATATCCACTACCAGCATGCAATACACATCAACTGCATCCGTCATGTAGGAGGCATTCTAGACTAGCATGCAATCATGTAACATATTCACGACAGTAATACATGCCAACCATATCTTAAATTCAGAATATAAATAGTAGAGAACAATGGATAGTATTTGGTTCATTGTAGTATTGTTATTCATCCAAACATTTGGACATGAACATTATGAGATGATGAGAGCATTTAATTTAAATAATTATGAAACTGATGCTCCCTGTGAGTTATGTATATATTCAACGTACCACTTTTTCAAATTTTCAAATCCTCAGCCAAGTGTATATAACATTTTCAATGATTTCGGTATGACAATGTACGCCTTAAGCTTATCGGACCAAAAACATATAAATGAATGTCCGTTCTAAATTAACTAAGTCTACATTGCCTTATTTATTATGATTCCTAAGATTCACCAATCCTTTCAAAAATATTTTAACATTAAACGACTAAGCCTATCTTTTCTTTTTGTTTGGTCAAATTTTAACGCAATTTTGGCAGCATGCCGCCTGTAAATTGGACGTTTTCCCATAAAACCTGCACCTGATAGGTTCAAATAGAGCATTTATAACAAGTTGAAGGCACACGAGAACCTATATCTACTACCAGCATGCAATACACATCAACTGCATCTGCTATGCAGGGGGCATTCTAGACTAGCATGTAATCATGTAGCATATTCACGACAGTAATACATGCCAACCATATCTTAAATTCAGAATATAAATAGCAGAGAACATTGGATAGTATTTGGTTCATTGTAGTATTGTTATTCATCCAGACATTTGGACATGAACGTTATGAGATGATGAGAGCATTTAATTTAAATAATTATGAAACTGATGCTCCTTGTGAGTTATGTATATATTCAACGTACCACTTTTTCAAATTTTCAAATCCTCAGCCAAGTGTATATAACATTTTCAATGATTTCGGCACGACAATGTATGCCTTAAGCTTACCGGACCAAAAACATATAAATGAATGTCCGTTCTAAATTAACTAAGTCTACATTGCCTTATTTATTATGATTCCTAAGATTCACTCATCCTTTCAAAAATATTTTAACATTAAACGACTAAGCCTATCTTTTCTTTTTGTTTGGTCAAATTTTAACGCAATTTCGGCAGCATGCCATCGATAAATTGGACGTTTTCCCATAAAACCTGCACCTGATAGGTTCAAATAGAGCATTTATAACAAGTTGAAGGCACACGAGAACCTATATCCACTACTAGCATGCAATACACATCAACTGCATCCGCTATGCAGGAGGCATTCTAGAGTAGCATGCAATCATGTAGCATATTCACGACAGTAATACATGCCAACTGTATCTTAAATTCAGAATATAAATAGTAGAGAAGATGCTTAAGTTTCTATTTGTTGGATAAGGAGAAGATAAGGCAGTGTAATCAATGGGGAAGGAGAGAATGAAGTGGAATTGGATTTGTGGGTTAATGGGTATTTCTGAAAATGTGACATGTTTGAACTCAGCTGATGTAAAAATGTTTGTTTTTGTCAACTCATGATATGCTATGGTCATTTGGTAGCCACTTAAGTGGGACAATTCATGAAGTTTGAAGAAGCATCCGAAACATCTTTGAGACATGGTGGGATGACAACTGCAGTGGTAGTTCCTGTCCCTCAGTTGCCAAAATTATAAGAAAATGTGTGCAACTTCATGTTCTTCTGTTGAATGGCTTGGATAAACTTCTTCCTTCTTGGGGGAGGGGGGGTCGGGGGTCAAACTGATAGAGCACAGCCTGCATGGCTTCTGTATAGTTGCTGGATTTTGTTCCGTGTGTTGGACAACTTGAATCTTTACAAGTAATAGTCGAGGTAGTAGTGGTGATAAGCAGTAAAATCTTAATTATGTTCAGTTTTTCCAAAACAACTGACTGTAACTAATATTGTACTACTTATCACCACTACTACCTCGACTATTACTTCTAAAGATTCAAATTGTCCAACACACAGAACAAAATCCAGAAACTATACAGAAGCCATGCCAGCTGTGCTTAGTTAGTTTAAACCCCCACCCCCTCTAAAAAAGAAGTTTGTCCAAGCCATTCAACAGAAGAACATGAAGTTGCACACATTTTATTGTAATTTTGGAAATTGAGGGACAGGAACTACCCCTGTAGTTGTCATCCCACCATGTCTCGAAGATGTTTCAGATGATTCTTCAAACTTCATGAATTGTCCCACCTAAGTGGCTACCAAATGACCATAGCATATCATGAGTTGACAAAAACAGACATTTTTACATAAGCTGAGTTCAAACATGTCACAATTTCAGACATATCCAAACGTCCAATTCCACTTCATTCTCTCATTCCCCATTGATTACACTGCCTTATCTTCTCCTCGTCCAACAAATTGAAACTTAAGCATCTTTCAACTTCATGAATTGTCCCACCTGAGTGGCTGCCAAATGAGCATAGCATATAATGAGTTGATCAAATCAAATAGAGCATTTATAAGAAGTTAAAGGCACACGAGAACCTATATCAACTACCAGCATGCAATACAAATCAACTACATCCGCCCTGCAGGAGGCATTCTAGACTAGCATGATTTACATGAAACTCAATTTGTGATTATAATACCTTATAATCAATCAAAGGAGCCACCCGCATCATCTTGTCCATATTGGCGCATCCTTTCCTCTAATTGCGCCTACCTATCCATCATGGCTTGCATCTGGGTTCAAGGTGGAGAGGTCCGATCTTAGTTTTGCGTTCTCCATAGCAATCCTCTGCATCTGTCGAGCCATCTCATGCTTATCAGACTCGGCCTCTTGACGATGTCATTCCATAACTGCACGAGCCGTTGCACCCATGGATGATGATGCTGTTGGGGTGATGTATCCACTTCCAAGACCTTTTACTCGTTGCTCAAGCACCTGGGAAGTGATCTAGAAATATGCCATGTGCGGACTCCCCTATGAAACAGGTGCATCCCTCAGCTCAACCATTCGTGCCTAATTTCAATCATGAAAATGATAACAAGGAATAAGTAAGGCTACAACTTTGATGTTTTGAATAAAGTAATAAACTAAATCTTTCGCTTCACTTACATGTCGATCCTGTGCACCCTCGCACCACTCCCCCGATCGCCATTGATGTGTTCTCTGATACAGATCTGGTAGCGGCTCCTCTGTGCTAGTCTCGGGATCATGCTACATTATCATTTAAGTCATCATTACTATTGTGTCATGTAATGGTCAGATAATTTTATATATAGTAATTACCTGGCGATGATTTACAAATAGCCTCAATCCACTGCAATGCGTCGTAGGGAGTTTGCTGCGGTTCGCAGCATTTGTTTCACATATGGCCTGCAAGGAAGATGTCATGCCGACATATTAGGGACATCATTCTAAAAAATTAGTGATTAGAATACAAACACATCACCTAATAGTGTGGGTCGCGGAAATGGCGACAAACCACGTCCCAATCTTCTTGGGATATCTTATCATATGGCCGCGCTTCTGCTTCATCTCCCATCGCTCGAAAATGGGAGCGCATTTTCAAGCGATAGCTCTTAAATTTATTACACAATTGGATGTCGACCACCCTCCTCACATGGTCATCCTCGAGGATGTCCATATCAAACTCCTCCTGCATATATAGGTAATACAATTACAATGTTAGACAGTTGTTAATTGGCTAGTATATTAAAAGTAAAAAAACATTGAAATTAAAAATAGCTATATAGTTTTAGGGAACTTACCAAAATGCGCATGTAAAGGACCATGCGCTGCTCCTAAGTCACCTGGGGCCAGCTGAATGCGGTGACTGGAGCATACTATCGGCATATAATGCCGAGCTCCCTCATCCACGCGGTGCACCAATCGTTTAGCCGGGCGGTGTATCCTAGAGGAATGTCGATCCGAATCCGCTGTTTAGTCCTATCCAGGTGCTTCTTCAATGACATGTTCTTTACTGAACCACGACCTGACCTGACCGTGGACGTAGATGCTGAAAGTAGAGTTAATTTAAAAACCACATTATAATCGTACACGTGAATAACTATCATCAACAATTGACATGTAAATAAATGAATAGTATCCATACCAACACTGCTCATGACAGTCGACAACTCACCTTGCGTGTCAGTCGTATAAATGGTATCCATGTCTGGCCGAGGTGCCGATGGCTCAGACAATGGTGCCGCCGTATCAGTACCGATGGGCTCCGCCGGTCTCAAGGATGTTGGATCATCCTTATGCGATGTAGTAGTGGGCCTAAAAGGAAGTCTCCAACGTCGACATCCTGGTGCCATATCTGCAAATAATTATACAAGTCAACATAAGAAGAACAAATTTTTAAGTTATTTACACATGTTAGACACATAGTGACAAAAATAACATGCTTACCCCCCCTATACGTCCTCAATGTCCGTATCATCCTCACTTTTTAAAGTGTCTTCCTCTTCACTACAGTACTCGATCCCTGTTTCATCTTCCCCATTAGTTTCCTCATCGTCGATGAAGTGAAGGTTTACAGAATGTTCAATTGTAATGTCAGTAGCTTTTACGTGTTCTGCCCTAGCACCATCCCTATGCAATGGTATAGGATCAGCGCCTTCTTCGACAACATTTGTTTCAGATTGCGCTGCTGCATGGACAGATGGCTCATCTTCTTGGAATGCAACCTCACTAGCACTCATCTCACTATTTGCCACTTCTGCAATTGCATACAAACTTCGGGGAGGAATCTTTTGGGCCACATGCCATTCACCCTTCAATTTGGTGTCTTTAAGGTAAAACACTTGTTTTGCTTGCGTCGCAAACACGAAAGGGTCATTTTGATACTAGGTTTTGCTAAAATTGACACTGGTGAAGTAGGCATCGGTGTTTATCCCAGACTTTTTATTGCCGATGTCCCACCAGGTACACTTGAATAGGTGGACAACTTTGTTTGCTCCATAACTAAGCTCTATAATGTCATCCAACACACCAAAGTAGTCAATATCTTCATCTCCTTCTGTGCCTAGCACTGCAACCCCACAATTTTGGGTTCTTCTACGCAGTTCGAGGGACTTTGTATGAAATCGTAACCTATTAACAATGCAACTGATATAGCGGTTAACTTGTTGATCAGGGCCACATGCCAATGTGTACAAATCTTTACTTGTCGTTGGTTCTTTATTGTAAAACATGACTTTCATCTATAAAGTAAACAGGAGTTTAGAAGAATACCGTCAATAGTGAAACAATACATTGCTTCTAACTGAAGCAGTTTTTGTTACTTACTCGACTCCCAAACCAATTGATAAACTCCTTCTTATGCCTTTCGTCAACATTCCATTCATTTTGGGTCAGGAGTTCAGCTTTATGTTCGCTATATGCAACAGTAATACATGTTAATGTCAAGAAAGTATATAATTATGCATATGTAAATACAAAGCAAAGTAAGGAGTTTGGAACAACATACTCGATATATGGAAAAGTTTCATCACAATTGTTGAGGTGTTGAAAATTAGCCTTTTCTAGGTCGTCCATGTCAATGAAATCGTAAACTCGTGCACCGAGAGGCCAAATATTTTCTCGAAATATAGAGCTCCTAGGTTCTTCATCTTCGACATTAATAGCATTAACGTCTGCATTTCGCTCATCACGAGTGAACATTGTGTCAATATCATGTAGATACATTGAACAAAATGCAAGACATTCACTGTCAATGTACGCCTCAATGATTGAACCTTTCGGCCGTGCCTAGCACACGTACCCCTTCAAATTCGACAAGAACCTGTGCATTTTATGTAGCATTATAGATTTGTAGACATAATGAAGAAAAAAAATTCAAATAGGGAAATCATGTGACCATTATACAAAGACTTTATACTTTACCTCTCAATAGGATACATCCAACGATATTGAATCGGTCCTCCAATTATGGCCTCCCTTGATAAATGAACGGCTAGGTGGACCATCACATCGAAGAATGCTGGTGGAAAAATTTTCTCCAGCTTGCATAGTATGATCACGATGTCATCCTCTAACCATTCAAGTACGTTTACACTCAATTTTTTTGAGCACAACTGCCGAAAAGAGATTCCCAGCTCAATTAGCACCGAGCGAACATCTTCAGTCAAGTGTCCACGAAGGAAAACGGGTAGAACCCATTGTAGAAGGACGTGACAGTCATGACTTTTCATTCCTAGCATCTTCCCTTCCTTCGTGTTTATGCATCGAGTTATGTTCGATGCATATCCATCGGGGAACTTCACTGATTTCAACCAGTTGAAGAATTTATTCTTCTCATCCTTCAAGAATGTGTAACAAGCTGATGGCATCAGAATTTTGTCCCTATCACAAAATAGGTGCAGCTTAGGTCGTATTCTCATGTCTTCCATATCTCGGCGAGCATTTGCAGTGTCCTTTGTCTTCCCATTTATATCAAGCAATGTACCAATGACATTCTCACAAATGTTCTTTTCGATGTGCATGACATCCAAGTTGTGGGGTAGTAGAAGATCTTTCCAATATGGCAACTCGAAGAAGATGCTTCTCTTTGTCCAATTCAACTCCGACTCAGCGCATTTTCTTTTTCTACTGGTCGGTGGTTTCCCAAATTTCACATCTCCGATCAACCTTAGCTGGTTTAATATCTCTTCCCCACTTAGCCGCTTTGGCGGTGACCTTCGTTCAGGTTTTTCATTGAAGCTTCTAACGCCACGAGTCCTCCAAGGATGTCCAGTTCGTAGAAACGACGATGACACATAAAGCATAACTTGTGGCTATGCTTCAAGGATGAGGGCCCAACATCCTTATTACATACTGGGCATGCTAACTAACCTTTTGTGCTCCAACCTGATAGGTTTTCGTATGCGGGGAAATCATTAATTGTCCACATGACTGCAGCATGCATTCGAAATGTTGTCTCGGTTTGCACATTGAATGTCTCCACTCATTTTTCCCATAATTCTTTCAACTCATCAATTAACGGATGTACGTAAACATCAATATCATTACCAGGTGCTCTCGGTCCAGGAATAAGTAGAGACATATAAATGAAAGGTTCTTTCATACATCGCCATAGTGGCATATTGTATGGCATCATCATAACTGGCCACATGCTATATGGGTTGGTCATGTTATCGAAAGGATTGAACCCATCTGAAGCAAGGCCAAGTCTGATGTTGCGAGGATCACTAGTAAACCACAGATGCATTTTATCAAATTCGGCCCAAGCTTCGGAGTCTGCTGGATGGCTAAGGGTGTTTTCATCTTGAAGATGTTCTCTTGATGCCATCTCATATATGTAACAGTCTTTTTACATATATACAATCGTTGCAGCTATGGGATTAATGGAAAATATCACAAAATATTTTTGGGAATCTTTTTACCCTTATTCTAATTAGTTCTATAGCTCGGTTCACCACATTCTGGGCACTCGTTCGTATTTTCATGCTCACCATAAAAGAGTGCACAATCATACCTACATGCATGTATTAAAGTGTAATCGAGACCCAATTCAAGCAGGTATGTCTTCGCCTCATAAAAAGACTGAGGAAGTGTTTCACCCTCCGGAAGTGCTGCCTTAATAAGGCTTAAATGCATGTTGAATGCGCTCTAAGATAACCCATGCATTGTCCTTGCATGAAGCAACTTTATCAGAAACTCTAATTTTGAGAACTTTTTACAGTTTGGATATAGGGGCACCCGTGCATCCCTTATGAGATTAGAAAATGGTTTACTGAGTCGATTCAATGTACTAGGATCACAAGGTATGGTACCCGCTGAAGTAGTTTCATCAGCAGTACTCGACACACTGACATCACCCATGTCCACTACAATCCTCATTTGCAATTCACCTAACATTTCGATTTACCCTTCAGAACGTGTATCACCATCTACTATATTTGCCTCCTCATCTTCAGCATCATTTAAATTATCGCTCTGAACTGTGTAATCTTCACCGTGGAACACCCATCTTGTGTACCTTTTCTCCATTCCAAAGTCTAACAAATGTGAATGGACTAGCTCAATGTGTTTGAATGTTATGTTTTGCCATTTCTTGCAAGGACACCTTATTCTACTGGCTCTGTCTGCACGAGGACTCGCGAACTCGATGAAATCATGTACCCTTTTCATGTATTCTGGAAAAAACCTACCCCGAGTGTTCATCCAACTCTTATCCATGTTCATTAATTACCCTATAATATATTCAAGTAAATGGTTTTCATTATATTCTCACATTGTTTATCATGCATGCATCGTGAATCTTTTAATCAACTAGCATACTCTAAAGGGTACGAATCCTATCCCATTCAGGAATGTTGCATTTACATTACGATCAATTGCACAAATTCCTTCGTTGTAGTCGTTATAAATTTCGGCAGCATCTCCTCATGGCTCTCCAAGTACACGATATGGGGAAGTGAAAATTTGGCTAGTTTTCCATCACTAACAAATTCTCACGACACCCCACTATGCACCTAGAGAACACAAGTAGAGATGCGCTCGAAATATATAATGACAATTGATAAAGCGTGAACGATGACAACAATGTAAATACAACTTCATGAACTATTCACATTAGACAATCCAAGAATGGTTGAAATACTCACATTACTAATTGTAAGTGAAACAAATAATTAACATGTTCAAGTGATTATTAGTCAACATAGTATAACTAATAATCAATTGAAATATAACAATTTATTTGTCTCACATGTACGATTAGGAATGAATGTATAGTAACCGTTCTTGGACGGCTTTAAGCTTCAATGAATACATGAAATGGTAGTAATTAATTTTGCATTTTACTTCATATGAGATTTACTTCTTAACCTTTCACTGTACACTTCAGATTGTTGTTCTTACCTTAATGTCTATGCATTTATGAAATTGCAGAAAAGATAAATCAAGTCTTAACAACAGAAGTAATACAGTTCTAGTATCTCCCAAAAGATAGGTAGAAATCAAAAGCTCCATGTATTTTCATTACTTTTAGAGGCAATACAATGTAGATAGACACATCGAAGCACGCGTACAACCATTCAAAATCATGGTAAAACATAATGCAATAAAAAGCAAATAACATAGAAAGAAATAAAATAACAGCACAAAGGTACATGAACACAGTACATAAGAAAAAGAGAAAGTGCATAAAAATATCCCAAGCATCTAGTCTATCCTAATCAGAGTTTGAATTAGAATCAGAACTGCATGAGCAACAAGATGAGGCTACTGCTCTAGCGGCATCTCGGTCCCATGCCATTTCCTCTAGAAGACGACGCATTTTAAGGGTATGAGGGGAGGGTGGTGGTTCCCTATATGGGTGTGGCCTGAGGGCCTGAGGCAGCAATAGGTCAGGAATGTCCACCGGAGGTGGATTATCGTAATCATACGACATGGTCGGCCTAATCGTACAAAACAACCCCGGATGAGTGGGCATGTCCTCTGTAATCCCTGGGGTAAAATTTGAGGACTGCTCTTTAATGGGTGCCGCAGCAGAACGTGTCGGGGGCAACTGCACATCCTCAAGAGTCACCCTTGGTGCTCTCGTCTCATCCAAATTCCTTTCATGCTCACTCAGTACAGCTTGACGCTTGGAAGAAGACTCTCCCCTTGGCAGGTCCTGAACCCTCTGCCGCTTTGAGGCTGCCCGAGGCTCCATTCGCGGAGGCATTAGCTAGTAAAGAGGAAATCTTACGATTTAAGTTCAAAATTTTTTTTTTTTTTTCAGAGGGGCATGCTTAACAAAAAAATTACGAGAAAATATTCACATGATATTCTGGACAGGTGGAGTGGAGCTAGCAAATCTCTGCCTTCGAAACTTTTGGATGGCTCATTGGTGTTTTGGCTAGGACTGACTTTTAAGGTTATTTTTGGGTTTGCAAACTAGTTAATTCTTAGAAATGAGATGAAATATAGTGAAAAATTTAGAAATAAAGTTAATAATTACTTGTTTATTCTTTATCATTCCAACTAGATGAGGTATTCTCGTGACAAAATTTGGAAATAGTTAAACAATTTTTGTCCTTTTTTTGTCACTTTTTTGACTTTTTTATGCTTTATTTATTATATAAAATAATCCACACTATTTTCCAACAATCTAAATGCATATTTGTGTAATTTGTAATTTATTCACACAAGTGTTTGATCCTAAATTTATGTTTGTTTTTCCTTTCTTTAAGTGGTGTTTATTTTAGTATGAGAATGAAGTTATAGTTCAAATTTTCAAAGAATAAATTATTTTCTTTTGCATAATATTTATTTTGTCCTTAAATTATTAGAAGCAACATAGCTTAGTTTGTATAGTTAATAATAATGTATAAAATAAACAAGAAAATAAAGAAGAAAAGAATTCAACTTGCATGTATCATGCCACTATCTAAAAGTAAATTTGTCTCCTTTCAAAAACCTAAGTTTGAAGCCCATGTATTATCCATGCTGCTATTCAGGCTCACTCTCCCCTAATTGGGCTCACTCAAATATTCAACCAACCTTTTGCAAACCTCGGTCCATATGTCTATACTGCAAATTTTGACCTAGGAAAACAAATACAAATTCATTTATTCAAATTAAATACAATTTAATTCCATATACCCATGTTTATTATATCAGAATAAGCGTTCCAACCCTACACTCCTAACTTCATCTGCCCTATACTCTTATTTGGGAGGTTATGACAAACGATATTAATGTCTCAAATTTAAAAAATGAATGGGACTTTATTAGATCATGTAAAATGGAGAGAAATATCTTTGAATTTTGAAAATTAATAATTCAAACAAACAAACCGACCAACAACCACCTACTGACATCCTTATTCACAACCTAATACATGGCACACTTACGCAGCCCTTCCAAAATGATCAACTAATGAAAAAAAAAATTCAAAATTTAAATTTCTATTAGGTTAGTTGAATGCCCTAGGGGATTGGACAACCACCTACAGTTGGAGCCAAAAGTAATTTGCATATGTATTAAAAAAAAAAAAAAAAAAACAAGGAAGAAAGGGAGCAGTCAACCACCTATAAGTGTTTGGTCGACTGCCATTTGGAAAATTTATTTTCTTTTATTTTTTTCTCAAATATTAATATCTTCACTTGGGCTAAGATTTATTTGGTAAAATATGATTATCAATAGCTACACAAGAATAAGTCCAAAATCATATTCCACAAACATGATTTCATTTTTGCAAAACATTAATTCATTTTCCAAACACAACCATAAGTCCATATCAATATCTCCATTTAGTCTAAGGACAAGCAACCATCATAAATCCACTACCATAAATAATAATCCATTTGGATAAGATATCCATCTAGTAAATTTCATAATCACCATGTTTAGCACAAATTCCAGACATCCAAAATATCATCATAATATTATTTTGCCCAAAATCCAAAAACTACCATAAACAAGTACTTCATGCCAAATATAAGACGAAGTCACAAAATACACCAAGAACAATATATTGTGTCAAGATGACACAAAACCATTAGAAATGTTTACAAATATTCTATCAAAACACATATATATCATGGGTGTTTATACAAAGCCAAGGCAAAGAAAAAAACCATAAATAAAAACAACAAGTCAATTGCATTAGAGGCAGCAGAGGAGTTTGATGTTGATGCATCAAGAACTACAACATCCAGTCCATACTAAAGCTCATGTCCTATTTGAATGAGTAGAGCTCTTTTTGCTGATATTACTATAGACATCCTAATTTTCATCTATCTAATCATTGAAATACATGAGGTCAAATGATCCATTTTGAACAAGTGATAGTCCCGAATCAAATGAGTTCAATTCATGATCTAAGTGTGGGGTAGTTTGTTTAAATTTAGCCCTTAATTCTTTAATTCAGTCCATGGAGCATGTGTTACAATTGAGTGTTGGAGTCAAATCATACAAAATAGTTTAATTGGTATTTATGGGTCCTTGTGAAGTCCTTTAATAAAAATTTGGTTATTTGAAATTTTTTTTTAGGAGAACTTCCAGTTTTAAAAATCAGCCCCTAATATGTTTATTATCTTTTTTTTTCAATATTCAGTAAATTCAAATTTTTTTTAAATATTTAGTATATGTTTCAAAGAAATTAAAAAGATAAAGGGAAAGAAATACCTGGGCTTCTGACTGAGAGCAGGGGGAGACTGGGAGAGAGGAGGAGCTCGTGCGCTGGCTTGCGGCGAATAGCAGAGGGAGATCAGGTGGGAGCAGGATAAGGGGAAGGGGAAGAAGCAGGAGAAGCTGGCGCGGTGGCTGGCGGCAGAGAGCAGAGGGAGATCAGGTGGGAGCAGGCGGCGGGGAAGGGGAAGAAGCAGGAGGAGCTGGCGCGATGGCTGGCGGCGGAGAGCAGAGGGAGATCAAGTGGGAGCAGGTGGCGGGGAAAGGGGAGATCAGGTGGGAGTAGGCAGTAGGGAAGGGGAAGAAGCAGGAGGAGGGAAAAGATCCTGCGCGCGGACATAAGAGGGTTTTTGGGCATTAGTGACGGTTTCAAAACCGCCACTACTACTCTTCATTTTTTTTTTTTTTATAATAACAAAACATTAGTGACGGTCCAAATCAGTCACTAATAACAGGCCAATAGTGATGAATATGTAAATTCGTCGCTAATACTATAAAATAAACATTTCTTATTTTTTTTTAAAAATTGAAGTATTAGTGACGGTTGTGAAATTCGTCACTAATAACAGGGGAATAGTGACGAACTTAAATATTCATCACTAATACTACGAAGTGAAATTTTTTTTAAACAAAGTAGAAGTATTAGTGACGGTTACACAATCCGTCACTAATAATGGGCCAGTAGTGACGAATTTATAAATTCGTCACTACTACTCTAAAGTAAATTTAAAAAATAAATAAATAAATAAAAGTAGTCACGGTTATTTAATCATCACTAAAGTTAACCTTTTAGTGACGGATTTAATTCGTCACTAATACCACAAGAATCATTACTAATATTTTCTCGGGATAAATTCTGCGCCAAAAATATTTTCGTGCGTTTTTTTTGGGTTTTTTGTGACGAACTTAGTGACATATTCAATTTCATTACTAATAGTGTCGTATTAGTAACGATTTATAAAACCGTCACTAATACCCTAATATTAGTGACGAAATTGTATCCATCACAAATAGATTCATCAATAAAAACCAGTTTTTTTGTAGTGCACCTCAACCAGTAACAAAGTGTGCAAGCAAAGTTTGGAAAATGGTTACTCTATTTGGAAAATGCACTTGGGGTAAGGTCTTGATGTCAATGAATGAATCCCTTATCTTTGGGATCTTTTGCCCCAGTTTAAAAAAAAATCACTGTGTGTCAGGGGTCAGCTGCTCCAGTTTCAAAATAAATCAATGTGTGTTTAGGGTCGGCTGCCCTAGTTTCCAAGTAAATCAATGTGCACTTGGGGTCAACTACCCCAGCTCAGATATTAGCTCAGCAGGAACCCCTCAATCAAAGATGTCAAATGATTATTTGAAAGCTTAAGACGAGTGTGAATGGTACTTTATTGCTGCTTGTGATGTTAGAATGCAATGATATGCTGCTATATGTATGCATGTTGATAACTTATGATGCTAGAATGCAGTGATATTTGCTATTTGTATGCATGCTGCTAACTTGTGATTTTTCATTTTTTATTTTTTATTTTTTTATTTATTGTGCAATGCATAAAATGCATCATGATGCATGAAGTGTATGGTAATGCGTGAAATGTATGGTAATGCATGAAATGTAAGGTGATGCATGAAGTACATGACAATGCATAAAATGTAGGTAATGTGTGAAATGCATGGCCATGCATGCATGACATGTAGGGTAATGCATGAAATGCATAAGAATGCATGAAATTAGGTAATACATGAAATGCATGGCAATGCATGAAATTTAGGCAAGCCAAGAAATTTGGACAATGCATGTCATATAGAGTAATGCATGACAATGTATGAAATGTAGGTAATGCATGAAATGCATGGCAATGCATGAGATGTATGGTAATGCATGGAATGCATGACAATGCATGAAATTTAGGCGATGCATGAAATATATGGCAATGCATGAGATGTATGGTAATGCGTGGAATACATGAAAATATATGAAATTTAGGTAATGCATGAAATGTATGACAATGCGTGAAATTTGGGTAATGCACGACAATGCATGAATCTTTCCTCCCGACGCGCTTGTGATCAATGGCCTCATCTTTGATCTCTACATGAAACTCGCCACATTTGAATGAGTCTGTAACTGATCTTGACTCAATCTTCTTGATTCATCCGGTCATGGAAGTGATTGACTCGGTTCAAATGAAAATCATAAAATCTGCCCCAGTTGAATGAATCTATAGCTGATCTTGACCCTAATTTCATATTCCAATCTGATAAGTGCTTGAATGGGTCCCATTGAGACTTGACTCAAAATTTGCCCCTATTGAATATATTTGCCACTGATCTTGACCCTGTTGTTAGATTCTCCTTGAATAAGCAGATCTCTAAAAGCTGACATGACTTTTGCCTCGATTAGACTGCTCTCTCGACACAGATCTTCTTCAGATTGCGTTCTTAATGTTTTAAAATCTATTTGAAATTTAAATAAATAAGCATGCAATCAAATAGCTCAATCTTAATAGGAATATGGATGGAATGCACAATCTTACTTGTCTTTGCTTGATTTTCTGTATTTGTTAAAGAGGTGACAAATTTTACCAGTACTTTGACACTAATGTAACTTTGCTAGCTTAGAGAATCATATCAATAGGCAAACCCCCTTTTTTAATATTTTTTTATTCTTATTTTTAGCCTCATAACCATAACTCCTCCACTGTATCACCACTTAGAGATTCTTTCTTACTTATTTCAAGCATATTTCAAACTCTCTGTCTTGAATTATGACTAGTGTCTTATTAAGTAGTCTGATCAATATTCCAATCTCAGGGTGGACTTTAAGACACGGGACAAAATGTTGGCTTAGGATTTAGGTTTCACCCAGAACAAGGAAACTAAGGCTTAAAAATCTCATCCTATAATAAAAATTTTTGCCTCATTTTGTAGTGCCATATTTGCAAAGTATTGACCAAACTTGTTATTTGAACAAGCTGTCTACGTACCTTTTCAGGATTAGGTCATTACATAGTTCAAACTCATCATTGAGTTTGACAAATCATTTGAGACAACAATGTATACTTATCTGGTTAGGACTTTCATTTGGACCGTAATGTATGCTAAAGGTACGGGTTAAAGAAAGAAAAATTTAAATAAGGCTCAAAATTTATCAATCTTATCACAAGTATTCGCCAGTCAAAGATCACATATGAGTATGTCCCTTACTTTTTCTTTCTTCTTCATTTTCTTCTTCTTTCTCTTTCCCCTTTTTCTTTTTCTTTTTTCATCATATTCTTCTTCTTTTATCGCAACTTTTGCTTTTCCTTCTATGAATGAATCTTAACTTCATTTTCATCTGAATTCTATTTGGGACTGATCTTTTTAAAACTGTCCTAGTGTGGGGTGTGATCTTTTGACAGGTTAATCAATAAATGAATTTTTCAGGCTCAAAAGGGCCACCAAGAGATTTCTTTTTTAACTTTCTTTTGGGTAGCCGAAAAATGGCCTACCATCCTTTTAATAATGATTATTGTCTCAAATGACTTGCCAAATGCTAGGAGACCCAAACCCAGGTTGAATTTTTGGTGAACTAACTTTTAAGAAAAAGTTGGTTTAACATTCGGGCTCAACTTGGTTAACAAATGGTAAATCATTGTTTGGTTCTTTATGGAAAAATTGGTCTATCAAAGATAGTCACCCCTCATTTGATCAGAATATAATCATTATACCTTTAAGACACCAATCATAACTTAGATAACAAAGATAAGAGGCTTTTTATCAATTTCATCAAACAAATGTAAGACCAAGCTTGATAAGTCATTTCTGTATATTTCTCCTATGACTTTTCATCATTTTGAAACCCACATCCCACCAAGCTCCTTGACAACATCTTGAAGTGACGTTCTTTACTTCATCTTAGAGGCTTTTCCTTCATATCTTTTTTTTTTTTTTGGTCCCATTGAATAGACCCCTGAAATCAACTCATGGTTCCAAGTCCTTTGTACTGATAAAATTATTTCCTATGTCATTTACACAAAATACAAGCAAAAATGGACAAAATTTGGCACAAGGTAATGGTTCAAGGAGGATGAAATGAGATGAGACTGAAAGACATTCTTATTTCATTCAATTCCAAAATGATTTAAATGAAAAGCATGGATGCATTCCTCTTGTTATCACCCTTAGGTGATCAAGCATATCATTTTTGTATCATGTGAGCTCACTTCTAAAGTTGAATACCAATCAATTTTTCAACCCGATGGCATTTATTACATTCCTACACGCAACGAGTTCCCATGATCCTAACCTTTCTTTGTAGAGAGATCATCTTGCTCTACTCAATACTGGAATCCTGGATTTTTAAATTTGCCACCTTGGCCCATGATTTTGCAGACAATTGCAATATGATTATTGACCCATTGGAGATGACTATGCCTGCATGGTTATGAAATTGAACATGGAATGATTATGTTATGCAATGGGTGTTTATGCATGGGTGGACCTAGTGCACGAATACATACCAATAGGGATATAAACATGTATGCAACCTATCGTGCATGGCTATGCATGAAATGAAGTGTATGAATGCGATGTAACCTAAATAACTATTTTACCAGAATTCTGGAAACATCCAGCTAATGAAAGATTTCAAGATTAAGACGACCATTGATAGGCCACAATTTCAATTCAATTCTTCCCTTAACCATTCCTTTCCTTGATGACGGTCCATGTACCTCAGATTCTATGAAGGGCCAGATTATAATCTGAGGTTGGGGTTGATCCAGGCTAATCAATCCATTGGATTTGCTCAATGCAGGCTTGTGGACTTTAATGTGCACTTGGACCTCGACTATTTTAAAATATGGGCTTCAAGATATTTTATGATTGGATTAGGCCCTAGTTGAAAATAAATTGGGCTTGGATTGCTTAAGAAATGTTGGTCTGAATTTGTAGGTGATAGGGTCGAGACCCACTTTTGAAATCTGGGTCTGACCCTTTTTGAGAATTAGGCCTGGGCCAAGTTTTTGCTTAGGAAAAGGTTGGGCCTAAGTTTGTTTTTAAAGAATTGGGTCTGAGTTATTTGAAAAAGGGTTGGGCCAACCCATATTTTAAAATGCTTGGGTCAATTGTTTTATTTATTTTTTTTTGAAAGGGTGGGCCATGGTCTCATTATTGGGCTTTTTCAGAATACTGGCTAAGTAATATGTATGTCTAAAATGGATGCCAAAATGCATGATATAATACAAAGTATCTCACAACATATAATACAATAGACTATACGTGGAGAAAGATGCGGCTTTTGTCCTAACTCAGGGTAGGTACGTATATAAAGGGTTTTTCCTGGCTCTATCCTAGTTAAGGAAAACTATATACAAATATGTGTAGGTAGGATTTATCCCCTATTGATAAAAAGGTTCCCAATCTAACCTCTATCCTCACCCAAAAGGGGTTTGAACAAAGTTTAAACTGAGTGGAGTGGTTCGCAGGTCCCCACAAGCCCTGCCACGTGGGGACAAACGGTATTACATCCCTTTCTAATCTTAGCAGGTAAAGCCCGGGTATAGAGCGTGAGAGTGTGTGAATTTATAAGTTTAGCCTAAACTCGTTACCTCACATGTATGTCACATGTTTATTCACAATTAATCCATGGAAACAAATATTTTTATTAAAGTAAGGATATTTTCAAACATGGAAACTAAATGTTTACATTAACTCTAGAATATTTACAAATATAGTAACAAACACTCACATTAAGTCAAGTATCAAGGATGGCCACCTATATGGAAACTAAATATTCACATAATTAAAGATATCTACCTATATGGGAAGTAAATATTCACATTTATCAAGGATATCCACCTATATGGAAACTAAGTATTCACATAATTAATATCTACCTATATGGGAAGTAAATATTCACGTTAATTAAGGATGTCTACCTATATGGAAACTAAATATTCACATAATTAAAGACATCTACCTATATAGGAAGTAAATATTCACATTAATCCGTGATATCTACATATATGTGAATATTACTCAAGGATATTTACGACTATTAACTCTAAGATATCTACAACTATGGAAACATATATATTTACTAAGTCAAACAGGTTATAATTTTAACGAATTACTTTATTCAAATATAGGGGTATTTTATTTACAAAATAAAGTGGAGTAATTAAAAGACTTAATAAATTTAAATTGGGATAATTTCTAATTAATTATTGGCTCGACTCTCAAAAATCCCCAGCGGAGTCGCCAAGCTGTCGCAATGTCCTAGGAGTGTGGGTGGCCCGGGGTGGCGAAATAAAAATATGTTTTAAACTTTTGGGAAAAACAAGAATATCGAAGTTGCCACTAACCTTTTAGTGTGATTAGAACACTTAATTACTACCCCATTAAGGGTCGAATGGGTCTACGTTACCAGAGCTGGGGTCGGGAGTTCGATTACGCGAGAGGAAGGTCCAAGCACCCCCTACGCGCCCGTTCTTACGAATGGTACCTAATTAATTTGGAATTATCCCTAAGTTAATCTAATGAGTCTTTCAAATCACTCCTCTATTAGTGGATTAACAAATATACATGCAATATAAATAAATAAATAAATAAATAAATAATACAAGAATATACGTAATATATAAATATATACATATTCTCTCAGAACTAATGGTACGTAAAGCCCAAAAGCTTATACCCTTGCATTAGAATCATAGGGATGAAAATTAAAAAATACTTATGAAAATACACTCCCAAAATTTGAAATTATATTGAATTTTTTTATAGGAAAATACTAGTATGAGAGTTTTTTGGAATTCAAAGGGTGTCAAATATAAATATATAATGCGAACAACGTTATCAAAAATACCATGATACATAAAATAAAATAAAAACATGTAATAATAATAATAATAATAATAATAATAATAATAATAATAATATACATAAAATAAAATAAAAACATGTAATAATAATAATAATAATAATAATAATAATAATAATAGCAACTATATGCCATATGTACTATATAATAATAAATCACTATAATACCTAATAGCTTACCCTAATAATAAACCAACCTAATAGATAGTAATAATACACGCATCATAATAATGATAATAATGTACCACATACCATAATAATACTAAACTTAGAGTAATGATAATAATAATAATAATAATAATAATAATAATAATAATAATAATAATAATAATAATAATAATAATAATAATAATAATAATAATAATAATAATAATAACAATAATAATACACCACCATATAATAAGACATTAACATCCTATAAATATAATGATGACACCTTGGAAATAATCAAAACCCTAAAGTTATCACTCAATATATATACACATATGGAAACAATTAATCCCTAAATAATAATAATAATAATAATAATAATAATAATAATAATAATAATAATAATAATAATAATATGGAAACAACTCAAACCCTAAAATAAATATACCATATATGCAATAATAATTATGGAAATAATGGAAGTCTTACCATTAATATACAATAACAATGTGAAAGACCAATCAAACCCTAAATAAAACATACAATGAACAAAACCCTAAATATACCATTAAAATCCTAAATAAAACCTGTAATAATCTAAACCCTAAATACACAATATATACTAAAATAAATAAAAACCCTTAGGATAATATACAACAATAACATAGACACCCAAAATAATAAATGAGTATATTACAATGATTGAAAATGCAATGATAACATGAACACTTTAAACCAATATTCAAAAAATAAGTATGGACATGTAATAAGGTATTAAGTAATAATCCAACACCTATAACAATAATATTATATATATATATAATAAAAGCCTAAACACGAAACCTATATATTATAATAATAAAAAAAAGCCTTAAATATTACACATACCAGCATAAATAAAAAAGAAGACAAAAAAAACCGAATATTAGATATTAATAATTACCAAAACCAGAAGAGAAATAAATAAAAATAAAATAAAACAAAATGACAAAAATAAAATGAAATTGCATGTGTGCGTGTGTTCTGTGCATGTGTGTGTGTGTGATGCATAAAGGCAAGGGGGGAGGGACTTACAGCTACTTACCTGTGCGCGTGTATGTGAACGGTGCATAGAGCTTCACCTGATTATCGCCGGGATCTGGGGACTACACGGGCTGCTGGAGTTGAGGGAGGTTGGTGCTGTTGGGGTTGTTAGGGCTGTGTGCTTGGGTGTGGAGGACCTTCGGCGGTTGCAGAATGGTGCTCGTCGGGGTTGGTTCTGTGACTGGCTGGAAATGTTGGAGGATTGATAGCTAGGGGCGGTGGTTGTTTGGAGGGTCCTCCCGGTGGCTGCTGGCGACGGCGGTGGCGTGGATCAGGGGGCGACGACGACGGGGCTGCTGCTGCCGCTGCCGCTGCGAAGGTTGACAGCGGGTGTTCTGGGAAGCTGGTATGGATGGATGCTGTAGCAAGTGGCTGGTGTGTGCAGATGGAGGAGCCGCGGATCTGTGGCTGGTTTGGAAGCTGTGTGGTGTCTCCGGGAAGAAGAAGAAGAAGAAGAAGAAGAAGAAGAAGAAGAATGAAGAAGAAGAAGAAGGCGCTAGTTTTTCTTTCTGCTGCGCTGCGCCCCCCCTCTGTTGGCCTCCCGAACAAGCCTTTAAGTAGGCTTTTTACCTCCAAACCCAAGTACTCCAATAAATAATAATAATAATAATAATAATAATAATAATAATAATAATATTATTATTATTATTATTATTATTATTATTATTATTATTTAGTAAATAAAGTAATAATGTTAGTATTAAAAGCAACAATTAATAATAATTATAATAATAATAGCAAAATAATAGAAATAATAATAAAGTAATAATATATGAAAATAATAATAATAATAATAATAATAATAGAAAAATAATGATAATAGTAGTAGTAATAGTATATAATAATAATAATAATAATAATAATAATAATAATAATAATACTAGTAATAAATAATGAATAATAATAAAAATAATCATAGTAAAGTAATAATAAAATAAAGATAATAAAAATACTAGTAATAATAATAAAAATGAAAAATAATAATAATAAATAAAAATACTAAAAGTAATAGTGATAAAATAATAATAATAAGGTAATAATAATAATAATGATGAATATAAGGAGAGACCCCTTGTTCTATTTGGTTAGGGCAAAGATAGGGTGTCTACAGTGAGAATATAAAGTACATGCACGATATATTATCGGGGTTCGGCCAACTGTGCCTACGTCCCCGCCTCTAACTTGCAAGTTCAAGGATTCCACTAATGACTCACTTAATGGGTGGAGCGGCATCTAATACAACCAGGTCAATTAAAGGGGTTGACCTCAACCAACACACCTTACGAGGATGACACACCTAACTTTCCTAACCGGATTTAAGCCAATCCGGGACTATTTACCAGGACTAGTCTCCCTTTTCAAGCTCATTCCTGAAATACAACAGATCTACAATACAAATTTCGTGTACAATTTCAGTTGTTCTCCCACAAGTAGATTTGTATCACTTCGCACAGTCACTAAACAATGCACATCAACACGATAGGAACTATAAACTCAGTGGTGTGAATGTGTGCAATCTACACTCAATATTATGGATAATCTCAAATATGCACAAGAGTGTATAAACAAGGTTTTCTTTGAAACAAAATTTAAAATATCTCAATGCAAGCTTAGAGTTTCAAAGATGCCAATCAGAGTGTTCAAACAGCCTCAAAAATATTTTCTCAAATGTATCTAGCACAAGAATTGTTTGAAATCTAACTTTGTAAAATATTTTTGTACACACAAAATATAAGCCAAAATGAGTCTTGCAATAACAATGCAAAGACCCACTTGCTATAGGATTTTTCCCACATAAGATTTATCAAATTAAATCGTTGGAGAAATCCTTGCTTAAAATTCAATATGAAAATCAAATATCTCAAATAAGATTTTCAAAAGCTAAAGCATAAGAGATATTTTTGAAAAACAAGCTTTGTCAAAAATATTTTTCTTCACAACACAAGACAAGCTTTTGAGTCTTGCAATGAGAATGCAAAGACTCACAAGCTTATGAAGGTTTCCCCAAAAATGAATTAATGAACTAAATCATTGGGGAAATCCTTTAGGCCTAAGTCTTAAGAAAATCAACAAAGCAATCACAAGTGTGAGAGTATAAGCTAGTGTAGGATCTCTCAAGATACTTTTACTCAAAAGGATTTGAAAAGAATGATCATATTGATGAGTATATAGATTGTGTATGAAGAAAGGGCACTCAAAAATTAAGAGAGAATTTTCTTAATCTAACTCCCTAATCTTGTCTTAATTTTAGCAAATGATCTCATATATATAGACATGAGAATAATTATGACCATTAGGGACATGAAGGGTATTCTTAAGATTGTTTTAAAACATTTAAGAATAATTAACCCTGTTTAAAAAAGTTAACCACGATAAAAATATCAGGGCAACCTGAGAGCACTGGTTGACCAAGACAAGTTCGGTTGACTGAAGTGCTTGAAGTTCGGTCGACCGGGCATTAAATGAACTGTGAGTTCGGTCATCCGGACTTGTAAGTCCAAGGGCAATTTTCCCTTCTTGTGAGGTTCGATCGACCGGAACCATTTTGAACTTCCTTCGTCAGTCAACCAGACCGTTGAGTTCCCACATGTGGGAACTCGGTTGATTAGAGCGTTGTAATGCAATATGGGCTCGGTCAACCAGGAGGTCAATAAAGTTGACTCATAGGGAGTTCGGTCGACCGGGGTCAAATGAACTATGTGAGTTTGGTCGACCGGGCTATGGTCAACCTGTTGACCCGGTCCTAGTTTGGTCGACAGGGGGCATTCTGTACATGGAAGTACGATCGACCGAATGTGAACATTTTGTGCATTTTAGTCCTATTTAAACATGCAATTGCCCTACTCAAATGACCAACATATATATATATATATATATATATATATATATATATATATATGCATGTGTGAATGTGTTAGGGTCATATCTAGGCCTTCTTTTGGACACCAAAAAAATTCGGCATCGGTCGACCGAAGGGTGTTCCCTAAGGTCTATCTATGGTCTTGATTTTGTGTAGGGACCTAGAGTTGTTCTAAGGTATTTGAGCTTGTAGTTCCTATATGCATGACATGCATTAAGTATTACAGACCTTTTTCCTATTTACTATTACAGACCTAAATTGAATGAAAATATAAATTACAACATCAACTAGTCTTCAGGGTCTTCAAGCTTCAAGATTTCATGTGCCATCAATGTATCTGTTAATATAAACCTGCACATGAACTAGATAGCCATTAAATACTTGAGTATTTGTCATTATCAAAATCGGGATATGATCCATAGGGTTAACACTCTTTATATTTTTATTTCTCACACTATCTATTTATGGTCCCAAAGGGTGCTCGAGCTGGGCAACTTCTAGCTCTTTTTCTCTCTCTCTCTCTCTCTCTCTCTCTCTCTCTCTCTCTCTCTCTCTCTCTCTCTCTCTCTCTCTCGCTTTCTCTTCTTCCTTTTAATAACTTAAAATAATCCTAGCAAGCGGTTTGAGGTTTTATATGAACATCATATCCAATGAACATCAGATTAAATCAAGTAGCTAGGGATTGAAGGATGTTAGCTTTGGTGCAATCCCAAGAGGAGGGGGGGTGAATTGGAGATTTAAAAATATCCTCCTAGGTTAAACTGATCTAGCAACAATATAATGCAACCTAGGAGTAGTCTAAGTATATATGAAATTGCAGATATGATATATTAAACAATTTTCAGTACGTGCACTGCAATTTCAGTATTTCTCAACTAGATACAATGACGTGTCAATAAGATATACAGTATATTCAGTAGGAAAATTAAATCTAGTACAAAGTAGAATATAAAAAGTTACACCGAATATGATATCGGGGTTGGCCAATCCTACCTACATCCTCGCCTTGGCACACCTGCACAAGTATTACACTATAAGCTCACTTAATGGGTGGAGTGACACCTAAACAATCAGGTCAATTAGCATAAGGCTAACCTCAATCTTTACAAACAATCCTTCCGGGCTGGATTACTGCCCCCTCAAGCCAAGCCTAGACTACAATAGTATTTTCACAATATAACTGGTACAATGATTATGCTTCTTAATCAAGCAGATATGTTCCAAAATACAACATAAAAAAATTTGCACTCACAAATGATATGGATTTAATGCTCAGGTGAGATCCAATATGTAAACTCTCTAAGATGTGTGAGTTTATGTATATGTGAGAGTACAACCTTTTATTCAAGATAAGATATTCAACACACAAATAATCTAAGGAAGTTTAACATAATCCAAGTCAAATATCTCAAGGATATTCTAAATGTAAAGCACAATAGATATTTTTTGATTGAAGCTGGCAACAATAATATCAAAGATAATATGTAAGCTTGTGTAAAATAATATTTTTGCAAATAAAAAATCCACAAGCTTGATGAGTCTTGCAATCAAGATGCAAAGACTTACTAGCTATAAGAGTATTCCCTCTCAAAGATTTATTGTTTAAATCAGGGGAAAACCCAAACTAAGAACTTCATAGATTTGGCGTATTCCCAATAGGGAGTTGAATTGGGTGTTTAAAATTTCTCCTTTAGGTTCAACTAGTTTAGCAACAGTATATTCACAACCTAGGGCCAATCTACTCAAATGCGCTGATAAGTATAATATGTGGAATTTAAATCATGCGCATCATTCACACAATAACATACACATGCGGTAAATATAAAGTATGAAAATAAAAATAGACACACAATATGTTATCGAGGTCCGGCCAACTATATCTACGTCCCCGCCTCTAGCTCGTAAGCCCGAGGATTCCACTAATGCTCACTTAATGGAAGGAGCGGCACCTAATACAACTAAATCAATTAGCATAGGGCTAACCTCAACCTTTACAAATTCTCCTTGCGGTGTGGAGAAGACCCTACGTCAAATTCACAAGGCTGACCACAACCTTTACACAATTCTTATCGGGCTGGATTACTACCCCCTCAGGCCACACCTAAAAATACAACAATATGTTTACTTAAATGGTACAGTGATTATGCTTTCATGTAAAGCAGATATGTACCCAATACGCGCAATTACATACACATCAATAATGTAGGTCATGTAAGCTCAGTGATGCAAATAGTTGTGCTAACAACACTCAATATGATATAATCAGTGATATGCTCAAGAATGTTCAAAACAAGAAGTCTTGGAATCTAAGAAAAACACAGTTCAGTAGCAAATCAATATTCCAAAGATATGAGTATGAAAATCAAACTAGTTCAAGAAGATTTTCCTCAATGAAATAAGCACACTACTAGTTTGAAAATATTTTGCTTATTTGAAAATATCTTTGCACAACCAAAAACAAAGCTATTGGATACTTGCAATAATAATGCAAATATCCTAAGCTTACTAGGTTATCCCAACACAAGATTTATAGTATGAAAATCTGTGGGATCAACTTAAGCTAAACTCCACAAAAATAATATCTCAATCACACAAGCACACTGGGAGTTTTAGCACTCACTAGCAATCACAAGCACACTCTATAAGCTCTCACAATCTTAGAATGTATCAAAGGAATGGAAATTTGAGAGTATTTGGACAATAAGAGTGTTTTCAAAAGAGAGGATTTTTGGCTAATGATTTTTTCTAATCTCACACTAATCCTCACAAGTGAACACATATTTATAGGCATGGGTAAAATTATAACCATTTGGGACTTGTTGGGAATTATTAAAAAGATTCAAATTGTTTAAACACACTTAACCCAACTTAACCCAATTTTACCGTAATTAAAACTATTTTAATCCGCCGAGGTTTGGGCGGCTGAACAGTTGTTCAGTCCCCCAAATAGACATAGGAATAAAAGTATTTTAAATGAGTTTGGTTGCCTGTGTCATACTTCGGCAGCTCGAATCAAAGTCAGTAGCATTGCTTCATGACTTTGGGTGCCCGGTCATATATTCGGTGGCCCGAACTCGTGTGTTCGGTCGCCTAGGGCTCTTTTTGAACTAAAGCACTGGGTAGCTTGAGTTGGTGAAATGTCCCTTTTGAAGGGTTTAGGCGCCCATGGACAGTACGCAAAAAATGGTTTGGTCACTTGAGAGCCCAAGTCAACTATTGACTTTTCAATAGTTCGGGTGCTTGAGGAGTTTTGAACTCCTAGGGTTCGGTTGCTCGAGCTCTCTCAAATCCTCTAAAAATATTCAATTACAGCACAAATTAAACACTCCTATATATTATATGATATGTGTGTGGGTGTTGGGACCTATAGTCATACTAGGGTCTTTACTGAGGCTGTATTGAGATAGTCCTAAAAATCCGGCGTCGGTCGACTGCCCAAGGTCATTTGGTCCCTATGGAAATTCTACGGTCATTTGAAGCTTACAAAGCCTACATGCATGACATGTAGAGATTATTACAGACCAAAGTCCTAATTACTATTACAGACCCATATAATATAAATTACAACAAGAAATAATCTTCAAGGTCTTCAGGCTTTATTTCGTGTGCCATCAATTGATTTGCTAATATAAACCTGCACACAAACTTGAAATTCATCAAATATAACAAGTATTTGTCATTATCAAAACCGGGTGTGACTTATAAGGTCAATATAACTCTCAATGAAAATAATAAATCAACAAACAAAGAGAGTTTTAGCAATGTAAAATACTCAATAACACTCTTGGGAACTTGATCTATCAAGGGAATAGCAAAATAGAGAGTGTATGGAAGTAGTATGAGCTAAATGGGATTTGAATATTTGAGAGAGTTTTTCCTTAATGATCTTGCTAATCAATCCTCAATTTTGCAAATGAGAAGATATATATAGGTAAGGGCAAAATTATGACCGTTGGGGACTCAATGGGCATTATTAAAAATATATTAAATGAGTTTAATATTTTAACCATGTTTTAACCCTTTTTATCTTAGTTAAAAATAAAGCCAAACCAAGAGTTTCGGTTGCTCGAGCCATGGTTCGGTTTCCCAAATAGGCATAATGGAAAAAGTTCATTTTGAAGTTTGGGTGCCCGAATCAAGGTTCGGTTTGCTGAACTGAAGCTATTTCCAAAAGGTCTGCGATTCGGTCACCTGGTGTAAAGTTCAGTAACACGAACTTGAACTTTCAGTCGCCTGCGGGTAAAATGAACATGGGAGTTTGGGCTACCGAATTGTTGGGAAAAGTCACGATTGACGTTTGGTTGCCCGAGGGCGATACATTCATTTTTGGTTTGGTCGCCTAAAACCAAGTCAACCTGCTGACTTTTTAGCTGTTCGGGTGCCCGAGGTGTTTTGAACACAACAAGTTCGGTCGTCCGACCTCTCACAGTTTTGCCTATTAAGTCCAATTTTAATTCAAATATTTCCCCTAATAATATATGTGATATGGGGACTATTTTGTGCATTTGTGTAGGGACCTAAGGTATTTTTCAAGTATGCCCAAAAACCTGGTGTCAGTCGACCTACCCTAAGGTCATTTGGTCCCTATGGTCAATCTACGACATTTATAAGCATTAAACCCTATCATGCATGCAGATGCATTATTACAGACCATATAAATTATTAAAGACCAATTAAAAAAGAATGCAAATACAATAGAGAATAAGTCTTCATTCTTTCGATTCTTCAGACGCCATAAATGAAGCTTGATCTACATAGTACGTATGGCTTGCTTAAGTTCCTACCAACAGTGCATGCTAAGGATAGACCTATTCAAGAAGCTTGGTGAACAGGTGAGAAACATTGGTTTTGTCATAATCAAAACGAAATCAAACTCATAGAGTCAACAAAGGACATAGCCAAATCATCAACAAAATCTCAATTTGTTAAACCATCATGCTTACTGATCTGATCATAGGACCAAGTATATATAGATGTGTATGTAATTTGTGCTGAGAATACAATAAGTGTTCAGCTTAAATCCAAAGAATTTCCAAGTCTAGGTGTAAGCTTGAACAAGTTTTATGCTAATCGATCTCTTCAAAGGCTTGACATGAGCCTTTACTTTTCTTATCCCTCTTTGAAAATATTTGAAAAATTGTTGAAGAGTAAAAAATACAATGACATTTTCATGAATCCATGATCTTCCTAATAATAGCTTGTAAGTTTTTCTAACATCAATGAGATGAAACATGACATTGATTTGTAGGTCACTTGTCAAAAGTTCTAGGAAAACTATACCAATTATGTGCTAACTGCCTTGATTAAAACCTTGAATCACTTGACGACTTTGGAATAACTCATCTATATTAATTCCAAGTTCCTTCATTGTTACCTTTGGCATGACATTCACTATAGATCCACCATTAATAAGAACTTGATTAACCTTCTGTTTTCAAATGTAACCAGAAAAAAAAAAAAAAAAACTGATTGTGTGAATTATGGTGTTATCCCAAGACCCCGGGGGGGGGGTGAATTGGGCATTTTAAAAATAGGTCCTTTAGTTCTAATTTTGAAAGGAATCAATTACAAACTTGCACGCTACTAATTACTACCTCAATGTTTTTCAATTAGTCAACCCAATGAGTAATTTTATGTGTGTCTTTATCAAGCAAACAATATTACCCAATTATTTAAACATGCACCAAATGTTCAACACATACACAATATGATTACGCGGAAATTAAACAGAGGGAAGGGTAAGAGAGATACAAACTCGATTTTACAAGGTTTAGCCTACCCCAACCTATGTCCTCGCCTTGAGTTAATCCGCTCCTTTAATTGGGACGGAGCTTCCCTTACAACCTACTGCTTACAAGAGGCGTAGCTTCCTCCTCAATCTCGGTTCATAGTCCGAACCATGTATACTAAATAGAGATTACAATTTCTGCAACAACTCAAAATTACTTCTAACCAAGCTAGTGAGTACAAGATAAATCCTATCACATAATCATATGATAAATACTTGAAGCTTAGTATGAATGTAAAAATATGATTTTTATAAGAAGAATGGTATGCTTCACAAATTTACACTTCAAGCAATATCTCCAAAAAATTAATTTTTATAAATAAATCACTTTATGCAAGAATACCGAATAAGATCCTTAAAAAATAGTTTTGAATATTATGCAAATCTAAGTTCTTGCTATCAAATAACTTGTAAGATTAAATTTTGAGTAAAAATATGACTTTAAATATTTCAAGAATTTAAAAAATATTTCTCAAATACTTTTTGCACCAATAAAGTAGATATCTTTGAATAAAAATATACTTTTGAATATCACAAGGATTCAAAACTTTAGAATACTATTCCCAAAGGATTTTTCAAATGAATAGCTATGGGAAAATTAGTTTCTTGCTCCCAAAAAGATTTTTTTTTTTTTATGAACGAATAATGGAGAAGACAACCGTTTAATAAAAAATAAAAAGCTTAATGAAATATTTCTCAAACCTCAAGATCAAATTTAGATTTAGTAGAAGTTTGCTTGGATCTTGAAGGTGCAAATGCCCAGACAAATATGAATTCTTTGGAGTGCCGACAATGATTGTTAGCAGTAGGATTCAAAGCTCTCAAGAAATAGGCAAAAAGTGGTGCTCTAGGGTTTAGAGATTGTTTTTATAAGTGTTCTCGGCCCTAGGTTAAATCATGGCTATTAGATCAATCAAAAATAAGAATTTTCATCCATGTCCGCGTTGAAACGTGAATTAGCGCTACGATCTTCGTCGACGAATAGGTACGTTCGTCGACGAGAGCACTGTCTAAACTTTTTGGGCTCTCGGTATTTTTTTCGTCGAGGATAAAACACTATTCATCACTGAGTGGCCTTCATGAGTTTGTTGACAAGGCCTCTAAAATTTTCCTCAAAAAAATTAATTCAACCTAGACAAATGTAAATGAATTTTTCATAAAATGCATGAGTCCTAAGGTCTGTATAAGATATATTTGAGGTTTGAGTTGTATCATATGACATATGTAAATACATTCAATTCTAAATATCAATTCCCATTGAAGATCTTGAACTTGAAGATTGCTTCATCATCCTTTCATTCCCCTAGTTCCATGGATTGCGCCAAGTGATATGTACTTTAGGTTCCTTGTGGCTTCCATACAAGTTTACTGTCTGTGCATTCTAAATCATGTTCCTGTTCACAAACTCAATTGCACAGGTCAAATACCAAGTGATTTTTCATTATCAAAATAGGATTGGACTCATAGAGTTAACATACTAATTATCTAGTTTTGAACCCAATGAAAGATCTTCATCTATAAAGGAGATTTTGAACCTACAATTGGCACAAAAAGGTGTCGTATTCCCACTCTTGAAGGTTTAAACGTGTTCGAGAGTCAATGTCTTGCACACTTTAAAGACATGTACAAGCTTTTCTTGCACAACTTTAGGAAGTTTAGCAAGATCACTAATGTTGATGTGATATTGTGTTGCTCAACTGTTTGAGACTCATTAATGGAATTTGCAACATCATCCCCTCCATTTGAGACACCTTCATCATGGATCTCATAATAAGTCACCACATTTATTGCAACTTCATTATCTTGGAAGAACCCTCTAGAAAATACTCTCCAAATGTAACAAGCTTTTGAGGTTTTTGCTGCAAAATATCATCATTCATGACTATGAATTTATTAGATATTGATTTATTTCCTTTTTTTATTTTCTTTTTGTAATTGAGAATATGAAATTCTTTTCTCTTTGCTTCTTTTTTTGGTGAGTAGGCCTTGGTTGGGCAAGTTGTGGTTTCCTTATGATACTAGTGTCCATCCCTCTTAATCCTATGATGTCAATCCAAATTTATTATCATATATAATCTCTAAAATCTTTAGCAGGCATTCAACTATAACGGCCCAAGTCTACCAAATTGGATGAGATTGTGCTGTGCTTCTAATAGGAGTTTTTGTGTTGATTCACTAGTTAAAGAGCATGAATGTGCCATAATTCCTTGCCCCCATGACAATGGTGGCATGATTGGGCTTAATTACATCATTGAGTTTAATGTGTATTTTTCTATCCCTAGCGAGCTTCATAATAAGGTCTTTGAAGACAAAGCATTTCTAAAGAGGAGGACTAAGAATAACATGGTATTTTCAGTAATTTGGATCATCTATCTTCACTATTTCTTTAGGTATTTTGCATTCTGGAAACTTAAGCAATTTAATTTTTAATAGTTTGTCAAGCATTTTTGGAACATCTAAATCAAAGAATGGATATAATTTTTCTCCTCACTCCTTTAAACTAGGGTGCTTCCTTTCACTATTAGGGCAATAATTAGTTTCCCTTTCTTCCTTCCTATTTTTTCCAATTATCTTAATAGGGGTAATGTTCATAACCATTGAGTATTTGATTGGTTTTTTGAAGGCTTGACTTCTTTACTTCCTTCTTTTCTTTCCTATGATCAACCACAGGGGGTTTTGGTTACCATGACTTGAAATATTTATCTTCGTGTCATGTGCACATGTAGCTAATTTTTCAAATGTGCATGGTTTTATGATATAGCACCTGCTACTAGTTACTACACTAGTCCTACTCAACTAACATGTTCATATACTGCAACTGTGTTATTCAACCATTACTACTCCTGACTATACGTGGTGTATTAGTAATCTATAACTAGTTATGATTGATTATGAATTCCATTCGTACTTTTTTTTTTATGATAAAAAAAATGGAGAAATGTGTGCTCTGATATAATACGATATATGCTCTAAATGATGAACTTGTGTTTGCTCAAACTTTAGTATGCTCTAATATGCTATGATATATGCTTTTAATGATGAACATGTGCATGATCTAGTATGACCTATATGCTTTAATATGATATTGTGCTATGAAATTTTGAAACATGAAATTCTAAAAATTCTTTTTTAAAATTATTCTCTAAATGATAATGAAATTGGAATAGCTTTCCCAAGAGGGGGATGAATTGGGTTTTTAAAATTTTTTTTTCTTTTTTTTTAATACTTTTGTGTTATAACAATAAGCACACCTCAACCACAATCACAAAATTAATTCAACTCAACCACAACCAAAACAAAATAACCAATCACTTGATTCTTGTAACAATAGCCCTATAGCAATATGTAATGCTTGCTGAATATGTATAAGCCTTGTGTTACAATCACACTTCTTCCCAATGTTCAGCTTTTAAATAAACTTTCAGTTCAATAAGTTAAGAATGATCAACAAAAGTAGTCCCTTTTGGTTTCCGCGATCAATGCTGATCAAACCAAAACAAATTATCTTCCAGTCTATTTAACAGCCAAACACTCAGAATTCAATGTTTTATATAGAATCCACGCAGTTTGTAAATTTTGCTGAAAAGTAAAGAGTAGGGAAGAGAAAGAGAAACACAAGGTTTTACGAGGTTCGGCTTCAACACAGCCTACGTCCTCGCCCTTCGCAAACCACCAAAGGGTTACACTATCGTGGTTCCTTTACCGGGTGGAACAACATCGATTACAACACTCCTTTGTTAAGGCTATAGCTCGCCTCTCCAAACAATATTCCCTTGTTTAGTCCAACGATTCAACACTCGAACCATCAATCAATCTGCTAAAAAGATTTGAAATAATACGTACAAGAATTGCTCCTTAAAGAGTTGATTAGTACAGATCAAAAACTGTATACGTCAATAAAATTCACAATATGAAATTCAGATTAAAGCTCTAGAAGTTTTTCACCATATGATTCTTTCAATTGATGAAAGAATTAGTAGTTGTAGCACAATATCAGTGAGAAAATCAGCAAAACTTCAATAAACTTCATGCAAGTTGTGAGCAAGAGAGAGCTTTGAGAATTTCAGAATACTTGAGAGAGATTTTGGATGCTGAATTGAATTCTTGGTATTGAATCAAATTAGCTTGGGTGTATTTATAGATGTAGAAGAGTATTTAACTTGTTCTCCAAGTTTACTTGGAGTAGGGTCCAAGATTTAAATAAGTTTGAGCCCCAAGCAATTTAAAATTTCAAAATATGTCCGTTATGTTTTTAAATTTTACCGCACGACAGTTGACTATGAGAACTCTGGTAGTCGACTGTTAGTGTATTTCACGTTTAAAATGCACAACCAGAAAGTTGGAATTTTCCTGTCAATAGGGAGTCAGGCGCCTGTCATTGAACAACTAGGTTTTTTTAAAATGACCAGAAGGGTGACAGACGACTAGAAAAACACAAGCAGTCGTCTCAATTTACACTGACAGTTGCCTGTCAACACTCGATAGTTGACTGTCATCCTTCTATCTGCTTACTTAAGGTTCTTTAATATGGCAGTTGACTATCCATTGGCAGTCAGTCGCCTATCAACGAATTATTTCTTATTTTAAAAAATTTTTGATTTTTTTCTTCTTTGCTTATTTAATCTTGGAATATCAACTTGTTTTTCTTTGAAAAATAAGTTCCAAGACTTAAAACTAAGGTCTCTGAGTCTCGTTTTCCTAATGAGCTTCAAAATGAAAAATCATACTTGAATCATACCTGAAGTACTTACAAAGCCTGTTCTAAAGATTGATTTGACTCCTCTTTGCTTTGAGTTCTCTTTGTCGCTGATGTTTGATCTTTCAAGCTTCTTTGAGCTTTCAAGATTTGTCATTTGAAGTAAATTTTGACATGAGCTTTCGGAATTTGTCCCTTTCGTCATATGAAATCCTTTTTGCCTTCATTAACTGAAATACCACTACTTTGAAACAGATTAGATAGCGTTACTTTGTTATCATCAAAATCAAGAGTCGTAAGCCTAGTTAGGCCAACAATCTCCCCATTTTTGATGATGACAAATAAGAAGAAAAGGTAAAAATTTACTCTTCCTTTTAATAAGCATAAATCTTAAAAGTGGATGCAATAGTTAAACATTAAAACACAATTTTAGAAGGGTCAATTTTAGATACTTCATATGTAATATAGAAACATAGTTCAACAAAATACTTTGTGCTTATACACATATACCCTCCCTTTTGACATCAACAAAAAGGCATATTACAACCATAAGTAGAGCATGTGTAGCATACAAACATCAAAAAATTTAAACATCATAAAGGAAACTCAGTCAAGTATTAGAGGCTGTATCACTATTTGCAGCAACTGCTTTCCCTTTAGATTTATGTGATTCTTCTTCTTCTTCTTCTAATTTGTCATGTGAACCTGCATCTGATGATTTTTGTGAGCCATCATCATTTTTGTCACTCTTTTTATTGGAATCAGAATCATTTGGTGCTAAACTAGTGACACGTTGCTCTATTTTGTCAATACGTTCATCTAGTGAAGAGTACTTAGCATCAATATTTCAGATTTTGTCTTGAAGAGAAGTAAAGCCAGCCCTCATGTCAGAACTGAAATTGGAATAATGCTGATAAAAAGGAAGGAACCATGCAGGCATATCAGATTCTGCAGGAGCTGGATCAGGTTCTTTTGGCTTCGGTCATACATGCCTATTTCCTCTATACATCCATCCTTCAGTGTATTTCTTATAACCCATCCTTTTTAGAGTAGTGGAGGAAAATATATTATAATGGGCTCATTTCATTATCTTGGAAGATGGAGTGAGAACTTGGAAGTGAGCAAAGACTAAAGAAAGTATGCCACCATATGGAAGTCCAATTTTAAGAGATTCTAGTTTCATGACCAGCCACTTAAGTATGAGGCTTGCTAAATCCAATTTCTTGCCTTTGAGTATGCACCACATGAAAAAACAATCGAAGAAGGAAATATGATCATAGGATCTTGCTCTAGGAAGAATATTATAGGCAAAAATTTTGTGAAGGATTTGAGCTTGTAAATTGAGCTGCTTATATTGTGGAGGATTTCCAAAATAAAAAGGTGGATCATTCATCACAAAAGGCAGAAATTCTTGTGGTGTAAATCCTTGCTCCATTGCCCATTGTTTTTCAATAGGATTGCACTCAAAATCACCATGTTTTATATGGAGGATTTTTCTTAGCAATGGTGGAGTAAGGGTAATATTTTGGCCGAACACTTCCGTAGACAAACCAATGCCTTTCTTTACCAAGTTGGAGTAAAAGAGTTTGATCAGATCAGGATAACATCCTTTGACTTGGTGTAGGATAAAATTGTCCTATCCTATGTTTTTAAAGAGTTTGATTAGATCAGGATAACATCCTTTGACTTGGTGTAGGATAAAATTGTCCTATCCTATGTTTTTAAAGAGTTTGATCAGATCAGGATAACATCCTTTGACTTGGTGTAGGATAAAATTGTCCTATCCTATGTTTTTAAATAGCTCAAGAATCTAAGGTAAATTGGATTCAAAGAAAACAACATCTAGTACCTTACCGAAAATTGGATTGATAGTGGAGATGTGATTTCGGTACAAAGTTTTTGCTTGAGTTAAGACCAACCATTTTTCTATTTTGTCATTGCTAACTGGTTGTGAAGAAGATTCTTTGTTTTTTTTCCCTACTATTTTAGTTCTTGGCATGTTGATGAAGCAGAAATTCAAAGAACCCTAGGTGAGGAGGATTTAGGGTTTGATGGAATGAAGTTGGAAGAGGTTTGGAGAAGTAAAGCTTAGTGGAGAGAAACTATTTTAGTGAAGGTTAGACGAGTGGACATGCGTTTGAGACTTAAAAAAGAGTGTTTTTCTCATTAAGTGTGATTGAACCATTGCAAGATAGTCGTCTCTTCAAGGTGATAGTTAGCTATTGATTGTCTTTCCAGATAGACAGTGGGCTGATAGGCGCCTGCCTAGTATCTTGGCAATCGTCTGCCCTATAGGGAATTTATTTTCTCTCTTAGTTAACTTCTCGTATATGTAACATTCCCAATTCTCTTCTGATAAATACAAATCGATCTTTTACGAGTGGTTTTGTAAATATATCATCTAGTTGATCGTGTGTGTTAACGAATTCAAAAACTATTTCTTTCTTATCTACATTATCTCTTAAGAAGTGATGTCGTATATCAATATGTTTTGTTCTTGAGTGTGATACTGGATTTTTTGAAATATTTATAGCACTTGTGTTGTCACACTTTATTGGAATTGTTTGATATTGAATTTTGAAATCCCTTAATTGTTGTTTCATGCATAACATTTGAGCACAATAGCTCCCAGCTGCTATGTATTCTGCTTCAGTTGTAGATAATGCCATGGAATTTTGTTTCTTTGAAAACCAAGATACTAGTGAGTGTCTTAGAAAGTGACAGGTCCCACTAGTGCTCTTTCTATCTATTTTACACCCTTCATAATCCGCATCTGACTAACTTATCATTTCGAAATCAGTTCCCTTTGGATACCATAAGCCTAGATCGAGTGTGCCTAGCAAGTATCTAAGTATTCGTTTAATTGTGATTTGATGTGATTCCTTAGGAGCTGATTGAAACCTAGCACAAACATACATACACTAAACATGATATCCAGTCTACTTGCTGTTAGATATAGTAGGCTTCCTATCATTCCTTGGTAATGTTTAGTGTCTACTTGTTTTCCTTTTTCATCTTTGTCAAAACTTGTTGAAGTGCTCATGGAAGTTCCTATGGGTTTGCTTTCTTCCATATCAAACTTTTTCAACATATCCTTAATATATTTAGTTTGATTTATGAATGTTTCATTTTTAGCTTGTTTAATTTGTAACCCTAGGAAGTAATTCAACTCTCCCATCATACTCATTTCAAATTCTTTTTGCATAGATGCAGCAAATTTGTTACATAGATCTTCATGAGTTGCTCAAAATATGATATCATCAACATAGATTTGTACTATTAGCATATCATTATTTTTAGTTTTTATAAATAGAGTGCTATCTATTTTTCCTCTTAAAAAATTGTTTTTAAGTAAAAGCTTTCTCAGCCTTTCATACCAACCTATAGGAGCTTGTTTCAATCCATACAAGGCTTTTGTTAACTTGAATACATGATTTGGATTTTTAGTGTCTTCGAAACCTGGAGGTTGTTTAACATAATCTTCTTCATTTATATATCCATTTTGGAACGCACTTTTTACATCCATTTGGTATAATTTAAAATCCTTATGTGCTACATAGGGGAGAAGCATCTTTATTGCTTCATTCTTGCTACGGGAGCAAAGGTTTCTTCATAATCGATCCCTTCTTCTTGATTATAACCTTGTGTTACTAACCTAGTTTTGTTTCTAATAACTGCCCCATTTCATCCTTCTTATTTCTAAACACCCATTTGGTTCCTATGATTGATTGTTCTTTGGGTTTAGGTACAAGTTGCCATACTTGACTTCTTTCAAACTGATTTAGTTCTTCTTGCATAACCATGATCCAAGAATCGTATTTTATGGCTTCTTCAATATTCTTGGGTTCATCTTGAGATAAAAAGGCATAGTGGTTGCATATAATGCTCTAGTGGTTACTCCTTTTGAAGGTTCTCCAAGAATTTGATCTTTTGGATGACTTTTAACATATTTCCACTCTTTTGGGAGTTCTTGGTTTTCTATGGAATTTTCATTTGAAGGTTCCTTATTGTTTTCTTCTTTTATTTCAAGATTTTTCTCTTTTTGTGAGATACCTTCTTTTTCATCATTCTTAACTTTTTTGACATAGTTATTTGATTCATCAAAAGTTATGTGTATGGATTCAACAATAGTAAGAATCATTTTATTATAAACCCTATAGGCTTTACTATTTGTGGAATATCCTAAGAAGATTCCTTCATTAGATTTTGCATCGAACTTACCTAAATCATCTTTAGTATTGAGAATAAAGTATTTGCACCCAAATACATGAAAGTAGGAAATGTTGGGTCTTCTTCCTTTCCATAATTCATAAGGTGTTTTATCTAGGCTTGATCTAATAGATACCCTATTTATAATATAACAAGTTGTGTTTACAGCTTCTGCCCAAAAGTATTTAGGTAAATTATTTTCATTTATGATGGTTTTTGCCATTTCTTGGAGGGTTCTATTTTTTATTTCAACAACTCCATTTTGTTGTGGAGTCCTAGGTGCTGAAAAATTATGGTTTATTCCATGCTCATCACAAAATTTATCAACATCTTTATTTTTAAACTCTCTACCTTGATCACTCCTAAAATTAGTTACATTATAGCCTTTTTCATTTTGTAATTTCTTGCATAAAGTGATTAGCCTATTACAAGCTTTATTTTATTTGCTAAGAACAATACCCAAGTGAATCTTGAATAATTATCTACAATTACAAAAGCATATTGTTTGCCTCCTAGGCTTAGGGTTCTAGTAGGACCAAATAAGTCTAGGTGCAAGAGTTCCAATGGTCTACTAGCTGATATGTACTTTTTCTTTTTGAAACTTGTTTTGACTTGTTTTCCTTTTTGGCATGCATCACAAATCTTGTCTTTTATAAATTTTGTATTTGTTAATCATTTTACTAGATTTTTCTTGGATAGTTTAGATAAGAGGTCCATGCTAGCATGTCCTAGTTTCCTATGCCAAAGCCAGCTCATTTCATTCATTGCAGCCAAACAAGTTACATTTTGATTTACTAAGTTCTCAAGGTTTATACAATATACATTATTTACCCTATAAGCTGTGAATAAGATTTCATTATTCTTAGGATTTTGAATAACACATTTTTCTTTCTTAAAAATTATTTCAAAGCCTTTGTCACTTAGTTGACTAATGTTTAAAAGATTATGTTTTAATCCTTTTACTAGCAGTACATCATCAATTGTAAGAAAAAATTCTTTACCTATTTTACCAATGCCAACAATTTTACCTTTGGCATTGTTACCGAAGGTCATGTATCCCCCATCTTTTTGTTTAAGTGTGGGGAACTTGGTCCTATCATCGGTGATGGGTCTTGAACACCCGTTGTCCAAGTACCACTTTTCGTTTGATGATGTTGTCCTAGAGAACACCTACAATGAAGGATTCATAGTGTTAGTTTTTGGAACCCAGATTTTCTTAACTTTCTTTGAATTATTTTTAGTTCCATTATTTACTTTCCACTCACCTTGAGTTATAACATATTTTCTTTTGACTGGGCAATTAAACATCACATGACCTTTATTCTTGCACATGTAGCAAGTAGTGTGTTCATGTTTATTGTTTGAAGAAGTACTAGCATAGTGCTTTGCTTCTTTAACAAAATATCCTATGCATAACTTCTTATTCCTTTTATTTGTTTTATACCATTATACCCTATCCCTTCTTTATTTCCATGTAATCTTTGTCGTCCAATCATTTTTAAAAAAATTTCTTTTCCTTTGGTAAAGTTATAAATTGTTTTCTCTTTATTCTCTATTGATTTCTTAAGTTCAACTATCTCTAAATCCTTTTTATTTAAATTATCTACTTAAATTTGGCCTATTTCTTGAGTTATTTCTTTTATTTCCTCTTCTAACTTTTCAATATAAGAATCTTTCTCTTTTTCAATGGTTTTAGAGGATTCAAGTTGTTTTATTAATTCTTTATTTTGTTCTTTCAAAGTTATGTTTCTTTTGGAGACTTTTATGAATCTTTTATGTAAAGAAAATAACTCAGCTTGTAGTTCTTTATAGGAGGGCAAGCTATACCAAGACTCAGTGCTAGATTTTGTTGAGGAGTCATAAGAATTTACCTCTTCATCGTTTGCCATGAAACACATATTTGCCATCTCTTGTCCACTTCACTCGTTCTCCGTTTCGTTGGAGCTTGATTCATCCTAAGTAGCCTTCATGGCTTCTTTTTCTTCTTTTTGTACTTCTTGAGTAACGGGCAGTATGGCTTGATATGCCTTGGTTTCTTGCAATGATAACATATGGAAGAGTCATTTTTACTTTTGTTTTCTTTTCAACTTGTTTCTCCTTTTTCAAATTTCTTTTTATTAAACTTTCTAAGGAACCTTTTATTTCTCCTATAGAACTTGCCTAGTCTTTTAGTGATAAATGCTAATTAATCTTGGTCTAAGTCGCTTGATTTACTTTCATCTTCACTTGAGCTGTTACTAGAAGCTTTTAATGCAATGGACTTTTCATGCTTGGGTTTAGGATTTCTTTCCTTTAAAGCCATTTCATAGGTAAGTAGTGAACTTATAAGTTCATCTAGTGAGGTGGTCTTAAGATTTCTACCTTCTGTGATAGCAGTAGCCTTTGGTTCCCATATGGAGGGAAGGCTTTTTAGTATTTTCCTAATCATTTCGTAGGTAGTGTAGGTCTTTCCTAAGGCACTTAAAGAATTGATTATGTGAGTAAATCTGGTATACATACTAGAGTTTGTTTCATCTGAATTCATTTTGAATGCTTTATACTCACTTGTTAACATATCTATCCTATTATCTCTAACATCTACTGTTCCTTCATACGTTATTTCTAATTTGTCCCATATCTCTTTAGCCATTTTGCAGGTTATGACCCTGTTGAATTCATTAGCATCTAAAGCACAGTATAAGACATTTATAGCACTTGAATTTTTTTGGAGCATCTTATAGTCTATATCGGTCATATCCTTTTTCTCTTTAAGAATTTGTTTTCCATCTACTATCTTAGTAGGAATTAGCTCTCCATCCATAACTACTTCCTAAGCTTTCCAATCCATGTGTTGGAGATAGATTTGCATTCTCTTTTTCCAAAAGGTATAGTTATGTCTGTCGCGACGTCCCGGGAGCGCGTGTGCCCCGAGGGGCAAAATAAATAAAAAAAATGATTATATTTTCAAGGAAAATTCATGGAATGTCGGAGTCGCCACTAACCTTTTAGTGTGGTTAGAACACATGGTTACTACCCCGTTAGGGGTAGAATGGGTCTATGCTACCAGAGTTAGGTTCGAGAGTTCGGTTACACGAGAGGAAGGTACAAGCACCCCCTACGCGCTCGTTCTTACGAACGGTACTTAATTAATTTGAAATTATCCCTAAGTTAATCTAATAAGTCTTTAAATTTCTCCTTTTTATGAATTTATAAATATACATAAATAAATAAACGTAATACAATATATATACATATATTCCCTCAGAGCTTAAAGTACGTGATGCCCGAAGGCTCATACCCACGCAATAAAATCATAGGGATAGAAAATTGAAAATAATTAATAACGAAAATATCATAATAACAAAATGACAATACATTAATACAAAAAGATAATAATACGATTAAACATACATATAATTTAAAATAGAATAATAATAACAGTAATAATAATAATAATAATAATAATAATAATGACAAATACAGAAAAATAATATTAAAAACACCAATGATAATATACAATGATAATAAAAATAATAGTAACAATAAACACAACAACAATAATAATAATAATAATAATAATAATAATAATAATAATTGATAAATAATAATAATACTAATAAATATAGTAATAGTAATAAATAATAAATAATACTAGTAATAATACACTCATCAACATATCAATAATATAATAATAGTACCATAAAAATTCAACACATGATAATAATAATGATATATAATACCTAACACACACTATAATAGTAATAATAAGAAGTAATAATCATAATGATACACTTGTCTAATATCCTATAAATACAACTATACCAATATGGAAATAACTAGACCCTCACGTAAATCATATAATATACACCCATGAAAAAAAAAAAAAAAAGAGAATGAGGTTATGGCAACCCTAAAACTTTACATTATATCGAAACCAATATACGATAGCATGGATTTCCTAAAAATTATTTCACAAGATATACATATGGAAGTAATTAAATCCCAACCATGTAAACCAACCCAATGCCTTAAACATAATACACGTAAATATAGACATGAAATCGTTATAACATGCCAACAATGAGGGGCAAATAATGACTTAAACAATACCACAAAAATGCAAATGTGAATATAAATTCAACATTGATAAAAACCATACAATATTAAACAATATGAAACCTACAACAATAATTATACAAAAAAATATTCAACATGTACAACTAATGTAACAAAGGTCGACCTGCAACCATAAAAAAAATAAATTAATTAGTACCTCGGACCACGGAGTGATCGGCTGCCGTGTGGAGTAGAGGATGGTCTCAGGTACTCGGCTGGTTCGTGGATGATGGTGGGGACAGAGGTTGGTTGAGGATGAAAGGTGGCCGGTGGAGGTGAGAGGGAGGGACGGGATGCAGTGAATGGAGAAGAGAACAGGGGTTTTTTAGAGAGGAAGAAGACGAACCAGAAGAAGAAGAAGAAGTAAAAAAAAATCCTCTTTTTTTTTGGCCTTTTGCTCGGCTGCGCCCCCCCTGCTGCTGTGCAGTGCCCCACTATTATATAAAAAAAATTTTGAAAACCCTAAGAAACTTTCCTTTCTTGATTTGATTTGATTTGATTTTATTTTTTTATGCTTTTATTCTTATGGTAATAATGAAAAAGGAAATAATATTAATAATAATCATAATAATATAAATATCAATAAGGTAATAATAATAATAATACTACTAAATAGTAAATAGTAATAAATAATTATAGTAAAAATAAAAATAATAAAGATAAAATAATAATAATAATGATAATAATAAATAAATAATAGTGATAATAATAAATTACTTATAATAATATAGGAAAATAAATAATAATAATAATAACAACAATAATAATAATAATAATAATAATAATAATAATAATAATAAATAATAATAAACAAATAACAATAATAATAATAGTAACAATAATAATAATAATAATAATAAAGTATCAATTTTGAATAAAATAATAATAATAATAATAATAATAATAATAATAATAATAATAAGATAATAATAATAATTATAGTAAATTAATAATAACAATAATAATAAATAAATAAATAATTATAAGAAAGTAATAATAAAAATACTAATAATAATAATAAAATAATAATAAAAAGGGAACCCCTTGTTCTATTTGGCTAGGGCAAAAATATGGTGTCTATAGCTGCCCCTCTTTGTAGGCTTAGTTGCTTCAATGTAACGGTAGGAACTCTCCTAAGTTTTTTGTAGTAACAAGCCTACAAAAATAAAAGACACCTATTTTAGCTAGGCCACGCAACTGTCTGGGCTTTTCAATCAAGTGTTGTTTGCTTTTGCCAATCAGGGATAATTTGCACTGAATGTAAGAATCCAAATGCCAAAGTATGTAAGAATGACTTGCACTGGGTTTGAGAACCCGAGCGCCAAAGTACATGAGAATGACTTGCACTGGGTTTGAGAACCCGAGCGCCAAAGTATATGAGAATGACTTGCACTGGGTTTGAGAACCCGAGCGCCAAAGTGCATGAGACTAACTTGCACTAGGTTTGAGAATCGGAGTGCCAAAGTATATGAGAATGACTTGCACTGGGTTTGAGAACCCGAGCGCCAAAGTACATGAGACTAACTTGCACTAGGTTTGAGAACCTGAGTGCCAAAGTATATGAGAATGACTTGCACTGGGTTTGAGAACCCGAGCGCCAAAGTACATGAGACTAACTTGCACTAGGTTTGAGAACCCGAGCGCCAAAGTATATGAGAATGACTTGCACTGGGTTTGAGAACCCGAGCGCCAAAGTACATGAGACTAACTTGCACTAGGTTTGAGAACTTGAGCGCCAAAGTATATGAGAATAACTTGCACTAGGTTTAAGAACCCGAGCACCAAAGTACAATGATGGCTTGCTTCGAATGTAAGAATCCGAGCCGTAGGGATACAATGATCCAGTCATGGGACACAATGATGGCTTGCTTCGAATGTAAGAATCTGAGCCGTAGGGACACGATGATCCAGCCATGGGACACAATGATGGCTTGCTTCGAATGTAGAAATTCGAGCCGTAGGGACACGATGATCCAGCCATGGGACAAAATGATGGCTTGCTTCGAATGTAAGAATCCAAGCCGTAGGGACACGATGATCCAGCCATGGGACACAATGATGGCTTGCTTCGAATGTAAGAATCCGAGCCGTAGCAGATACGATGATCCGAGCCACCTCAACCAGTAACAAGGTGTGAAAGCAAAGCTTGGAAAGTTGTTACTCTATTTGGAAAATGCACTTGGGGTAAAGGCCAAATGTTAATAAATGAATCCCTTTGTCTTTGGGATCTATTGCCCTAGTTCAATATAAATCAATGTGTGTCTGGGGTCAACTTGCCCCAGTTTTCCAAGTAAATCAATGTGCGCTTGGGGTCAGTTACCCTAGATCATAATTAAACACAACAGGAATCTCTCCATCAAGGATGTCAAATAATCATTCAAAAGCTCAAGAAAAGCGTGAAGGGTGCTCTATTGCTGCTTGTGATGCTAGAATGCAATGATATGTTGCTATATGTATGCATGTTGCTAACTTGTGATCATATGTATGCATTTTTTATTTTTTATGTTTTTATTTTTTTTGGGTAATGTACGAAATGCACAATGGTGATGCATAAGATGTATTGGTAATACATAAAATGTAGGTAATGCATGCAATGCATGACTGTGCATAAAATGTATGGTAATGTGTGAAATGCAGGACAATGCATAAGATGCATGGTAATACATGAAATGCATGACAATGCATGAGATGTGTGGTAATGTGTGAAATATAGGGTAATGCATGAAATGCATGGCGATGCATAAGATGTATGGTAATGCATGAAATGCATGACAATGCATAAGATGTATGGTAATGCATAAGATGTATGGCAATGCGTGAAATGCAAGGCAATGCATAAAATGTATGGTAATACATGAAATGGATGTCAATGCATAAGATGTATGGTAATACATGAAATGTAGGTAATGCATGCAATGGATGATAATGCATGAAATGTAGATAATGCATGAAATGCATGACAATGCATGAGATGAATGGTAATGCATGGAATGCATGACAATATATGAAATCTAGGTAATGCATGAAATGTATGACAATGCATGAAATTTGGGGCAATGCATGACAATGCATGAATCTTTTCTCCCAATGCACTCGTGATCAATGTCCTCATCTTGGTCTCCACATGAAACTCGCCATATTTGAATGGATCTGTAACTGATCTTGGCTTAATCTTCTTTATTCATCCAGTCATGAAAGTGATTGACTCAGCTCAAAAATCACAAAATCTGCCCCAGTTGAATGGACCTACAGCTGATCTTGACTCTGATTTCCTATTCCAATCCGATAAGAAAGTGCTTGAATGAGACCTACTGAGACTCAACTCGGAATTTGCCCCAGTTAAATTCATTTGCCACCGATCTTGACTCTATTATTAGATTCCTTTTGAACTTGACATAACATTTGCCCCAGTTTGACTGCTCTTTCTCCACAAGGATCTTCTTTATAGAAATTTCTGGTGATTCTGAAACTCTTTGACTATCCATCCTCTTTTAATGCTCTAAAGAATAAGAAGGGTTCCTTTTTTTTTTTTTTTTTTTTTTAAGGAACGAGACATGATTATGTAACTATGACATCAACTTGCTAAATCAAAAGGCCATCCGCACAAAATAAATGTTTTACCATGTTTCAATGCTATCATAGGGAAAAATTCATACCAGTATTCAAAAGTCATGTAACGTTAATTTCCCAACCAAGATGACTGTCATTCTCGTCAACTGCCCCAGTTTCATCAACCCATGCTTTGATCTCAAGATGGTCTTTAAGACTCGGGACGAAACGTAGGCTTAGGGATGTAGGATTTCAGAATAAAAGGAAAACTAAGGCTCAATAATACCACCCCAAATAATGTTTTATGCCCCCAGTTCGAGTTGAGGCGCTTTTGCAAGATATTGACCGAACTTGTTATTTAAACAAGCTGCCTACGTACCTTTTCAGGATCAGATCATTACGTAGTTCAGACTCAGTATTGAGTCTGACAAATCATTAGAGACAAAAATGTATACCAATCTGGTCAGGACTTTCATTTAGACCGTAATGTAGGCTAAGGATATGGGTTAAAGAAAAAAGGAATTACATAAGGCTAAAAAATCACCAATTTCATCAAGGGTAATTTGGTCAAAGATCACATATGTAGTAAGTCCCTTATTTTCTTTCTTCTTCCTCTTGTTTTTCTTTTTTCTTTCCCTTTTAATCTTATTTTCCTCCTTTTACTGCAACTTTCACTTTTTCTTTTATAAAGGAATCTTGTCTTCATTTTCATTTGAACTTCAATTGGGACCAATCTTTAAAAATTGCCCCAGTGTGGGGTGTGATCTTTTGACGGCTTAATCAAGAAATGAATCTTTCAGGCTAAAAAAGGGTTTGCAAGGGATTTCTTCTTTAACTTTCTTTTGGGTAGCAGAACAATGGCCTGCCATCCTTTTGGTAATGACTATTGTCTCAAATGATTTGCCAAACGCTAAGGGACCCAAACAAAGGTTAGATTTTTGGTGATTTGAATTTTAAGAAAAAACTGGTTTAACATTCAGGCTCAATTTGGTTAACAAATGGTAAATCATTGTTTGGGTTCTTTTTAGGGATAACTGGTCGGCCAAAGAGGGCCATCCATCATTTGATCAAAACATGAGTGATTAATTGATAGGAAATTATCAGAACAGCGCAGCCACTTCGTTGAATTCCTTGGAAAGTAAAAAAAACTTCTTTATAACGTCTAAATTCAAAGATTGTTTCATCCTTTAACATGAACACTGGCAATATTACTTTCATTATTTCGGCATGAAACATAAGCAAACAAAATTTGGCAACTGGACTCATGATGCAAGTGAGATAACGAAATGCATAATTCATTTTATTGAATATAGAAACTATTCCGAGACACAGGCGTCCACGGATTACAAAAAGCAAATAACAATGAAAAACAGAAGGACATTAACTGAAAAGGATTAGATAGTCAAAAGTTCGCTACTCCATCACTTTAGCTTCGGTGGATAACGACTGAAACCATTGATTTGGGAACCTCTCTGATATGTTAACTTCTTCCTTCCTCGTGTTTGGGCAAAGGATTCCCCTGGATTCCCGGTTGCTTGTTGTCGAATGCTAACCATCCAGCATCTTTTAATGACTGCACTTTGTGTTTGAACGCCTAGCATCGGTCGATGGTGTGACCGGGGGAATTGGCGTGATATGCGCACTTGGCGTTTGGGTCATACCATTGGGGGAGAGGGGTTGGAATAGAAGCCCCTGGGATTGCACATACCATCCCCCTTTCCCGCAGCTGAGGAAATAATTCGGCATATGTCATGGGAATGGGGTCAACCCTTCGGAAGTTTTTAGTCACATTCCTATCTTGTGCTTGCTGATTCGGTGGACCAGAGTGAACAATCTGGGGCCTTGTGCCTGTATGCGTCGTTTGATTTACCATGGGCTCAAAACCAAAGTTTCTCTTGGGCCATTGGTTCCCACCTCTGGTGTACTGATTCTTCCAATTAAACTGCCCTTGTATCATTTGTGCCTCTTCCTCTTTCTTCCTATTAGTCCACCTTTTGCCTGAACCAGTTTCCGAGCCACTATCCTTGACTAGGCTTGCCTTGATATCGCCTTCAATTCTTCCTCCCACAGACACAATATCCATAAAAGCATGGGGAGTTGCTCCCCGAAGGTGCGTACGGTAGGGGTCTTTAATGTGCTCGCGAACAAGGAGATGGCCTCTCGGTCACTCATCGAGGGGTCCACTTGGATCGACATATCCCTCCACCTATAAGCATATTCTCTGAATTTTTCGGTGGATTTCTTCTCCATCTCTTGTAGAGTCATTCGATCAGGCGCCATTTTCGTCACATGGCGGTAGTGAGTAACAAAGGCATTGGCCAAGTCCTTCCAAGTGCGGATCCGAGCCTTATCTTGCTGAATGTACCAACGGATGGCAGACCCGGTCAAACTGCTTTGAAAGCAATGCATCATTAGTTTTTCATCGTCTGAGTACGCGACCATTGCTTGGCAATACATCACTAAATGTGTTCGAGGGCATCGGGTCCCGTCAAACTTTTCAAAGTCTGGCATTTTGAACTTTGGCGGCAGGGTGACTTTAGGCACCAAGAAAAGGTCATTTGGATTAACTGAATCGAAAGTATTAGAACCTTCCATTGCTTTTAAGTGCTCTTCTAATACGTCACAGCGACGCTCAGCCTCAGATTTGCTGATCCCCATATCAGAAGGTACTAATGGAGGAGTTCCTGCTACTGGGAACCCCTGTGCTAGCATAGCAGGGATGAAAGGAGGCATATTTGGCGGTGGACCCCCCATGACACCAGGCGGTGGAATTGATGTTTGTCCATGATCTGGGGTCAACCCTGGGGGATGAGCGGGGTCCATATCTACTTCGGGATCAACATGCACTGCCTTTCCCTTGTTCATCAGTAACTCCAGAACCTTACTTATCTTGTCATTTATCTCTTCTTGTCCTTGTTCTAGACCTAGTTCTCTATTTTCCAATTGTTCACTCATTTCTCTCGCTCTTCGCCTGGTATTGTACTGATGCGTGGTGGTCTCAATTATTGCTTTATATTACTAAAACGACCTCTTTGAACTGAAAACCAACAATTTCCTCTTTAGAATCATGAGTGCACAATTATGTACTGCATGAGTGAATGTGTTTTGATGCATGATTAGGGTATGCAATAGGTGTTTATGTATGGATGCAACTAGTGCGCTTATATATACAAACAAAGATATGAGTGTGCATGCAACCTATCGTGCATGACTATGTATGAAATGAAGTGCATGCATACGATGTAACCTAAATGACAACTTAGCCAGGATTCTAGAAAATTCCACTAATGAAACATTTCAAAGATTAAAACGACCATTGATGGGTGACGATTTCAATTCAATTTCTTCGCTCAACCAATCCTTTCTTTGATGATGGTCAATGTACCTTAGACCCCACGAAGGGTCAAATTATGGTCTGAGTTTGGGGTTGACCCAGGCTAGTCAACCCGTGGGATTCATTCAATGTGGACTTGTGGACTTTTAGTATGCACTTGGGCCTCAAGTATTTTAAAATATAGGCTTCGAGCTATTTCATGATGGCTTAAGGCCTTAATTGAAAAGGAATTGGGCTTGGATTATTTGAAAAATGTCGGCCCGAATTTTTAGGTAATAGGGCAGAAGCCCATTTTTGAAATTTGGGTTTGACCCCTTTTGAAAATTAGGCCTGGGCCAAGTTTTTGTTTAGGAAAAGGTCGGGCCTAGGTTTGTTTTTTTTGAAGAATTGGGCCCGAGTTATTTGAAAAGGGTTGGGCCGACCCATATTTTAAAATACTTGGTTCAAGTGCTTTATTTTATTTATTTATTTATTTTTGAAAGGATGGGCCATGGTCTCATTATTGGGCTTTTTCAGAATACAAACTAAGTAGTGTAAGTCTAAAATGGATGCAGAATGCATGGTATAATACAAAGTATCTCACAACATATACAACATATTATACATGGAGAAGGATGTGGCTCCTGTCCCAACCCAGGGTAGGTATGTATATATAGGCTTCTTTATGGCTCTATCCTAGTTAAGGAAAACTATATACAAGTATATGTGGGTAGGCTCTAATCCCTATATACAAAGGTTCCCAATCTAACCTCCATCCTCACCCAAAAGGGGTTTGGACAAAGTTTAAATTGAGCGGAGTGGTTCGCGAGTCCCCACAAGCCCTGCCACGTGGGGACAAACGCTATTACACTCCTATCTAATCCAAGTAAGGAAAGCTCGGGTATAAAGCGTGAAAGTGTGTGAATTCAAATTTTAACCTAATCCCGCTATTCCCACATTTATTCACATGCTATAAACAATATGGAAACAAGATATCTACAATTAATATATATTCAAAAGATAAGGAAACACAATATATGCAATTAATATGTTTATTCAAAACAAATTTGGAAACAAAAAATAAGGAAACAAAATATTTACGATTAGTATACAAAATATTTATAATTAATATGCTTATTCAAAATATCTACAATCAATATGCTTATTCAGAATATTTGGAAACAAAATATCTACAATTAATATTCAAAAAAATTAGGAAACAAAATATTTTTAATTTATTAAGGTTATTTACAAATTATGGAAGTAAAATATTTACAATTAATCAAAGTTGTTTACAAATTACAATATTCACAAAATAAGGAGTAATTAAAAGATTTATTAAATTTAAACTTGGGATAATTTCTAATTAATTAATGGCTCGACTCTCTAATGTCCCCAGCGGAGTCGCCAAGCTGTCGCGACGTCCCGAGAGCGCGTGTGCCCCGGAGGGCGAAATAAATAAAAAAAATGATTATATTTTGAAGGAAAATTATGGAATGTCGGAATCGCCACTAACCTTTTAGTGTGGTTAGAAAACATGGTTACTACTCCGTTAGGGGTAGAATGGGTCTATGTTACCAGAGTTAGGCTCGGGAGTTCGGTTACACGAGGGGAAGGTACAAGCACCCCCTACGCGCCCGTTCTTACGAACGGTACCTAATTAATTTGAAATTATCCTTAAGTTAATCTAATAAGTCTTTAAATTTCTCCTTTTTATGAATTTATAAATATACATAAATAAATAAACGTAATACAATATATATACATATATACCCTCAGAGCTTAAAGTACGTGATGCCCGAAGGCTCATACCCCCGCAATAAAATCATAGGGATAGAAAATCGAAAATAATTAATAACGAAAATATCATAATAACAAAATGACAATACATTAATACAAAAAGATAATAATACGATTAAACATACATATAATTTAAAATAGAATAATAATAATAATAATAATAATAATAATAATAATAATAATAATAATAATAATAATAATAATGACAAATACAGAAAAATAATATTAAAAACACCAATGATAATATACAATGATAATAAAAATAATAGTAACAATAAACACAACAACAATAATAATAATAATAATAATAATAATAATAATAAAAATAATAATAATAATAAATGATAAATAATAATAATACTAATAAATATAGTAATAGTAATAAATAATAAATAATACTAGTAATAATACACTCATCAACATATCAATAATATAATAATAGTACCATAAAAATTCATCACATGATAATAATAATGATATATAATACCTAACACACACTATAATAGTAATAATAAGAAGTAATAATCATAATGATACACTTGTCTAATATCCTATAAATACAACTATACCAATATGGAAATAACTAGACCCTCACGTAAATCATATAATATACACCCATGAAAAAAAAAAAAAAAGAGAATGAGGTTATGGCAACCCTAAAACTTTACATTATATCGAAACCAATATACGATAGCATGGATTTCCTAAAAATTATTTCACAAGATATACATATGGAAGTAATTAAATCCCAACCATGTAAACCAACCCAATGCCTTAAACATAATACACGTAAATATAGACATGAAATCGTTATAACATGCCAACAATGAGGGGCAAATAATGACTTAAACAATACCACAAAAATGCAAATGTGAATATAAATTCAACATTGATAAAAACCATACAATATTAAACAATATGAAACCTACAACAAAAATTATACAAAAAAATATTCAACATGTACAACTAATGTAACAAAGGTCGACCTGCAACCATAAAAAAAATAAATTAATTAGTACCTCGGCCACAAAGAAAATATAATCATAGATACATATAAAACAAGTATTGGAAGATAAGACCCCACAATAATGAAATAACCCAAAAAAAATGAAAAAGAAAAATAAAAAAGGAAAACAGTATGTGTGTGTGCTGAGTGTGTGTGGGTTTACATGCCTGATATATACACAGATGCAAATAAAATAAAATAAAAACTTTAGCTTTAATTATTAAAACCTGAACAAAACCAATATAAATATGTATATATATATATATATATATATATATATATATATAATAGATACAACCTGGATATTTTGCTTGCCTATACAATGAAAACACAACATTAGATCAAAATAAGAAAATAATCAAAATAGAAAACAAAAAGATAGAAAAAAAATAATAAAAAATAAATAAAAATAAATAAAAACTCTATGTGCACGTGTGTGTGTTTGCGTGTGCACAGTGGGGCTTGCAGTGGGTGTGTGTGTGTATGATGTGCAGGGAGGCTAGGAATTACTGGTGTGATGGCCGAAAGCTTCAGCAGCCGAGGTGGGTCTATGCGAAACGACGGTGGGTTGTTGGGCGTTTGTTGCGGAGGCAATTGTGGCAGTGACGGAGTTTGTGTGGCCGAGGAGAGCTACTGGTGCGGGCAGAGACCTTCGGGAATGGTTCGTGGAGCAGAGAAAGGCCGCGCCTACTGAATGGTGTTCTCTAACTACAGCTCCTCTGCCTCTCGGCCACACGTACAACTGCAGCTGGAGTGATCGGCTGTCGGGTGGAGCAGAGGATGGTCTCAGGTACTCGGTTGGTTCGTGGATGATGGTGGGGACAGAGGTTGGTTGAGGATGAAAGGTGGCTGGTGGAGGTGAGAGGGAGAGACGGGATGCAGCGAATGGAGAAGAGAATAGGGGTTCTTTAGAGAGGAAGAAGACGAACCAGAAGAAGAAGAAGAAGAAGAAGTAAAAAAAAAATCCTATTTTTTTTTGGCCTTTTGCTCGGCTGCGCCCCCCCTGCTGCTGTGCAGCGCCCCACTGTTATATAAAAAAAATTTTGAAAACCCTAAGAAACTTTCCTTTCTTGATTTTATTTTTTCTTTTTCTCTTTTTTTTTATGCTTTTATTCTTATGGTAATAATGAAAAAGGAAATAATATTAATAATAATCATAATAATATAAATATCAATAAGGTAATAATAATAATAATACTACTAAATAGTAAATAGTAATAAATAATTATAGTAAAAATAAAAATAATAAAGATAAAATAATAATAATAATGATAATAATAAATAAATAATAGTGATAATAATAAATTACTTATAATAATATAGGAAAATAAATAATAATAATAATATTAAATAATAATAAACAAATAACAATAATAATAATAATAATAAAAATAAAGTATCAATTTTGAATAAAATAATAATAATAATAATAATAATAAGGTAATAATAATAATTATAGTAAATTAATAATAAAAATAATAATAAATAAATAAATAATTATAAGAAAGTAATAATAAAAGTACTAATAATAATAATAAAATAATAATAAAAAGGAACCCTTTGTTTTATTTGGCTAGGGCAAAAATAGGGTGTCTACAATGTCCACAAAAGATTGGTGGACGGGTTGAGGATCTACCCTTATCGAAGGGAGCTACTCCTATATATGCCATTAGATCTTTTTATAGTTTCTTGTTAAGAATTACTATAACTAGGCTTTGATACCAATTGAAATTGGAATAGCTTTCCCAAGAGGGGGGTGAGTTGGGTTTTTTAAATTTTTCTTTAATACTACTGTGTTATAACAATAAGCACACCTCAATCACAATCACCAAATTTATTCAAATCAACCACAACCAAAACAAAATAACCAATCACTTGATTCTTGTAACAATAGCACCTGTAGCAATATGTAATGCTTACTAAATATGTATAAGCCTTGTGTTACAATCACACTTCTTCCTAATGTTAAGCTTTTAAATAAACTTTCAGTTTAATAAGTTAAGGATATTAACCAATGTAGTCCCTTTCGGTTTCCGCAATGAATGTTGATCAAACCAAAACAAATTATCTTCAAATCTATTCAAAAACCAAACACTCAGAATTTAGAGTTTTATAAAGCATTCACGCAGCTTGTAAATTTTGCTGAAAAGTAAAGAGTAGGGAAGAGAGAGAGAGAAACGCAAGGTTTTACGAGGTTCGGCTTTAACATAGCTGACATCCTCGCCCTTGGCAAACCACCAAAGGGTTCTACTATCGTAGTTCCTTTACCGGGTGGAACAACACCGATTACAACACTCCTTTGTTAAGGCTAAAGCCCACCTCTCGAAACAATATTCCCTTGTTTGGTCTAACGATTCAACACTTGAACCGTCAATCAATATGCTAAAAAGATTTGAAATAAGTCGTACAAGAATTTCTCCTCAAAGAGCTTATTAGTACAGATAAAAAACTATATACTTCAAAAAAATTCATAATATGAAATTCAGATTGAAGCTCTAAAAGTTTTTCACCGTATGATTCTTTCAATTGATGAAAGAATTAGTAGTTGAATCATACTTGAAGTACTTACAAAGCTTGTTCTAAAAATTGATTTGACTCCTCTTTGCTTTTAGTTCTCTTTGTCCCTAATGTTTGATCTTTCAAGCTTCTTTGAGCTTTCAAGATATGTCATTTGTAGTGAATTTTGACATGAGCTTTTGGAATTTGTCCCTTTTATCATCTAAAATCCTTTTTGCCTTCATTAACTGAAATAGAACTACTTTGAAGCAGATTAGATAGCCTTACTTTGTTATCATCAAAATCAAGAGTCGTAAGCCTAGTCAGACCAACAGATAATACTCTAGAAATGCTTCAATTGAACAAGCTGTGATTAAATTGTTGCAAATCTCAGTATATATTAAGGGGATCTTTTTTAAAAAATTTATAATAAAAAGATAATCACTGTTGCAAAAGGGAGTTGTATGAAGAAAAAAAATTTATAGGATATTTAAAGGATACCTCACAAGGTGTCATAGTCGCCATGAGTGTTCTCTTAGTGCTCATAAGGAACCCTAAGTGCTACAAGTCATATGAACGCATATTTTTCAGCCTCATGAGATACCATGTAAATGCAAGAGTTTATATATCCAAATTAACACGAATGAACTACTAATCAACCTACATAGAGTTACAATTCCTAGATTAGCCATATAAAGATAACCTACATATACAACTTAAGTGTGTAACTCCTAGGTTATATGCAAGTATGTAAAGGGTATAAGTTAGTGTTAATCATGGCCTAATTATCCATACTAAATTTTTTTTTCAATGTATTTTCTCATCTGCCCCCCCAACTAAAGTGAGATATTGTCCTCAATGTGAAAGCATAGGGGAAATAGAAAAGATGTGCACGGGGCAAGTAGATCGTGCCTAGGTGGAGAAGTAAAGGAAAAGAAAAACTAAAACTAAGGAAAAATGTACCTTAAAATTAACTAAAAATAAAACAGGGTAAAACAAAATGGAAAGAAAGGAAAGAAAAACATCACAGTCTGTCTGGCGGAGGCTCTGGAGGAATTTCATCTGGTGGGTGCAAGTCTATAAATTGAATAGGCAATTCTCCAAATTTGAGTTGCCACAATGAATCAGTCTTATTACCTACACAAAAGTTAGCCTCAAATAAATCAATACGTTTTAAGGTACCAGACAAAACATGTGTAGACTGCCTTCCTTGTTTTAACAAGAAATGATCTTTATTCACTATATTTTTCAGGAAATTCACTTCTTTAATAACCGGTCTTTGAGGCAAAGTTGTCAGAGTAGTTACCTTTGGTTCTTTAGAAGCATTAACATTAAAAATTTTGCCTGGTTCCTTGAAAGTTAAATTCTCACCAGTCTACTTACCCTCTTTATCGGGTGTACCCATCACCTTACCACTAAGGGGATTTGCTTCAGCATTGCACTCCTTGATATTTAACCCAGTAGGGAATGATGGTTCCATGACTGTCAATCTCTGGGGGTAAGATATCACAGGTTGGTACTCCTTACTGGTCTCGGTCTCCGCTTTAACCGACTTCTTCAATTCTGGGCTTGTTTCCTCTGATTTTTCTTTGACCTCATCTATCTTAGTTGTAACTGCAGGTGTCGGGATAAGTGTTGGTTTGTTAGTGAGTATCTTAGTTTGGGGAACTTCTTTTCCACTTCTCGAAGTAATAATGGACTATGTTGTCTCAAAAGAAGCATTATGTATTTGTTGCTATTGGTGTTGGTATTCTTGAGGATTAGGCTGAGGTTCTGCCAAAAATTCCCCTTTTTCTAAGATATCCAACTGCACGTTCATCACATTAATGGTGCCCCACAATTCCTTTATGGCCTGGGTGTACTGATTGTTAGTTGTGATTTGAATCTATATGAACTACTGGAAAGCATCCTTAAGAGACTTCTCTAGTGGAGCATGTGCTGCATTAGATTGAAATCCTGATGGTGCATAGCTCTGACAGATCTATTGTGGCTAATACTAAGGCAAAAGAGTGTCTGGATAATTTGTTGGCTCATATTTATCTCCACCACTGATTGCGCCGATAGGTTGTACTACCATAGGTGCCTGATCGTATCCTGTATTCCATTGTCGGACACTTTCAGCTAAGTAATCAAAGAATGACAGTGCCTGATCTGGTTCCTTGTTGAAGAGTTCTCCATTGCACATGGTCTAGACAAAGTGTTTGCAATCAGGAGTAAGAGCTGTATAGAAATAATGACTAACCATCATGATTCAAACCTGTGATGTGGACAAGTACTTAGCAGATCCTTGAACCTCTCCTAGTAAACCTGAAAAGTCTCATCCCCCTTCTTTATAAACTAAATGATCTGTTCTTACAAAAATTGAGTTCTCTATGAGGGAAAAACTTATACAAAAATTCATGCTCTATGTCAGCCCAATTAGAGATAGAGTGAGGTCTTAAATAATTAAACCACAACTTCGCCCTATCCTTCAAAGAGGCAAGAAATAAACAAAGTCTAGTAAATTCATCAGTTCTAGCACGAGAGAAAAAAATATTGCAAGTCAACTCAAACTCCTTTAGGTGCCAATAAGGACACTCGGATTTCGTCTTGTAGAATTGCAGTATCAATGATGTCCTCCTGCACTGCATCATGAAGTTAAGTTCGTCATTAGGTAAAACAATGTAAGATGGTGTAGTGGTGCATGTAGGCTACAGAAAATCCATAAGCGTGCGCGGGGCAGATGCAACCATATTTTCTTCAAAACTCAATTCTTTTTTTTTCTTATATATATATTTTTTATTTTTTTTCTTCGTGAGAAAAATTAAGCTAATGGGAAAAACACTAGTTTGAAACTAAAACTGACATTCCTCCGCAATGGTGCTAAAAACTTAACTCACTGTAAAAATGAGCAGCACGACGGCTATCCCAAGTATAGGAGTTCAGTTGTGTAATAATTAGTCCAAGGGCTAGATCATCTCCTCAAGGAATGCATTTTAATTGCAAACTTATGTAATTTCAAAAGAAATTAAGAAAATAAAAATTTATTGAACACAGTTAAGATTAAGTTTCCTGGGATTTTTGAGATTTTGCAATGAAATTTAAACCTTAAGTTAAAATTAGACATGCTCAAAATAACTTTTTAAATACTAGATTTAAATATCGGAATAATGAAATAAGTAAGGCCTGCAATCATCCAACTAAATAAAAATATTAACTTTAAATGTAAACCCAGGAAAGAATACACTCTAAATAAAAACACCAACTTTAATAATAAAAACACCCAAAGAAAATAATTAAATCTCTATAAAAATTTTAAACAAGAAGACAAGATGAAATTGACAATAATAATGCTAAAACAAGAATTTAAATGCAAGAGAGAGTGAGAGAGAGAGAGGGAGATTTAAGCAGAAATTTATCTAGTAAAAATGAAGTTCGTAAATTAAACAAACTATTTTTAAAAGAAAAATTAATCCAAGCTTTGAATAAATTTAAAGCTTAACAATAAAATTAACTTTAACAAAATTGAGTTCAAAGAAAGAAAGAGACGAGAGAGTAAAGGGGTAGAGAGAAGAGAGAGAGAGAGAGAGAGAGAGAGAGAGAGAGAGAGAGAAGAGAAGAAGAAGAAGAAGAAGAAGAAGAAGGAGAAGGAGAAGCTGGCCGTGAGTTACAGAGTTGTACACGGCCTCCTCAGCCCCCTTGCTGTGTCTTCCTAAAAAAAAACTCAAGAAATGTAAAAAAAAAAACCCTACACAAGAAGTTGCCCCTTTTGACTTGTCAAGTATGAAATTAATAAATCCCCTAACTCTTTGACAATTCAGCCCCCAACCTAGAAAGCTCCCCTTAACGTGGTCACATAAAAACTTTTTCCTTTTTTTTTTTCTTTTCTTGTTTCTTCTTATTTTATTTTCTAGCTTCTCAATGAACGAGCCCAATTTTGACCCTCCTAGAGCCCATATATATTAAATCTTAAAACACAAAATTTGTAGAGCTCTTTCTTAGTTTTCCCTAGAATTTTGAATCGTCTCGATCGGAGCTTGAATGAGAAAGTTAAGCCCAAAATACGAAGTATTGTCGATTTTTGTTTCTAATAATTGCCCTACGATAAAAAACACCAAAAATTCATAAATTACTCAACAAAACCCAAATGTTATCAATAGGACACAATGGTAAATTATTTAGAGTAATTAGGCATTTAATAAAAAATATAATTCGTAATGCATGAATTAAAATACCTAATTACACAATTTAAGCGCGTAATCATTTGACGTGAAGGTTTAGGTGTTGGTAAGAGGATTCTTCGGCTGGAGATTCGCAAGTATAATGCTATAGGGAGATCGGGGTTATCTTAAGGTTACTTCATGCACATAACCATGGGGAGATTGTAGTTATCTCAGGATGGTTCATCGGTGGTGAACTAATGTAAACTGTTTACCGCTCAGTATTAAAGGATTAACGGTGATGTTCAGGTCATGTCAAAGGTTCCATATGCTAGTGTAGTGGAGTGTTTCAGTAGGCAACAGAGTGATCCGTCAGTTGTGAGATTTCGTAGATGTAGACTAAATAGGGAACTTGGACGATAGGAGGTCAACAACAGGGTATGTTATCGGAGGGCCTATTTGTTGGAAGTCTAGGGTACAGTCTCAGGTTGCACTTTCAACAACTGAGTCAAATTACTTGGCAATGGCTAAGGCTACCAAGGCAGCATTATGGTTTAAAGGATTGTTCAAGGATCTGGCTATTCAGTAAGGTGGAATTCCTATTACCACGAACAAGATCAAGCATCACTTGGACTTGGTTTATGTCTCTAGGTGTTATACCGGAGACGGTCCCAATCTACTATCCCCAGTGGAGCAGTAGGTATGCTTTTGGATTTCTCATATGTGGTGAATATTCACCAAGGTGGAGATTGTAAAAGATATGACTTATATTTGAATGGAACACATGTATCAGGGAAAGCATAGTGATGCAAAGAATAAGGAGGCTAGTTGAAGGATCAAACTGTCGATGAATCGGTTGACGATATAAGAGATGGTTTGCTTTCGGTATCAAATCGTCAATGGTTTACTGAATTGTCGACGGTTTCATTTGGAAAAAAGTCATTTAATTTGAATCGGAATTTAGTAGATTGAGAAATTTTGGCGGATTTTCCTCCGTGGAATTGTTGAAAACCTCTAAGGAAATATCAACCAAACTCAATCAAATGTACTTTACCAAGTGTATAGACTCCAAAATACTTGAAATATTGGAGGAAATCAAGAGAAATTGTAGAATATAGCGCCTTTGGGATTTGACAGTCGACCACTTATAGGGGTTAGTAGACTTCATGTAGCCAATGTCTATTTTATGATTTTTTTTTAAATTTCTCTCTCTCTCTCTCTCTCTCTCTCTCTCTCTCTCTCTATGTTTTCCTTTCTTACCGTATCCATTTAAGGTCCCAAAGGGTGCTCGAGCTAGGCAACTTCTAGCTCTTTTTCTCTTCTCTCTCTCTCTCTCTCTCTCTCTCTCTCTCACTCTATCTCTCGCTCGCTCTTGCTCTCGCTCTCTTTTCTTCCATCTAATAACTTAAAATAATCCTAGCAAGCGATTTGAGGCTTTATATGAACATCAGATCCAATGAACATCAGTTCCAATCAAGTAGCTAGAGATTGAAGGACATCGCCAAATCATCAACAAAATCTCAACTTGTTAAACCATCATGCTTATTGATCTGATCATATGACCAAGTATATGTAGATGTGTACGTAATATGTGTTGAGAATACAATAAGTGTTCAATTCAAATCCAAAGAATTTCCAAGTCTAGCTGTAATCTTGAACAAGTTTTGTGCTAATCAATCTCTTCAAAGGCTTGACATGATCCTTTACTTTTCTTATCCCTCTTTGAAAATATTTGAAACATTGCTGAAGAGTCAAAAATACAATGCCATTTTCATGAATCCATGATCTTCCTAATAATAGCTTGTAAATTTTTCCAACATCAATGAGATGAAACATGAGACTGATTTGTAGGTCACTTGTCACAAGTTCTAGGAAAACTATACCAGTTATATATGTGTTAATTGCCTTGATTAAAACCTTGAATCACTAGGCGACTTTGGAATAACTCATCTATATTAATTCTAAGTTCCTTCATTGTTACCTTTGGTATGACATTCACTATAGATCCACCATTAATAAGAACTTGATTAACCTTCTGTTTTCAAATATAACCTGAAAAAAAAAAAAAAAGTGACTGTGTGAATTATGGTGTTATCCCAAGAGGGGGGTGAATTGGGTATTTTAAAAATAGGTCCTTTAGTTCCAATTTGGAAAGCAATCAATCACAAACTTGAGCGCTACTAGTTACTAAATAAGGATTCCACTAAATAATCTGCTCGTTTAACTGGGATGGAGCTTCCCTTACAACTTGCTGCTTACAAGAGACGTAGCTTCCTCCTCAATCTCGATTCACAATCCGAACTGTGTATACAAAATAGAGATTACAATTTCTGCAACAACTCAAATATGCTTTTAACCAAGCTAGTGAGTACAAGATAAATCCTAGCACATAATCATATGATAAATACTTGAAGTTTAGTATGTATGTAAAAATAAAATTTTTATATGAAGAATGATATGCTTCACAAATTTACTCTTCAAGCAATATCTCCCAAAAATTAATTTTTATAAATAAATGCTTTGGAGATCTTAGAGTTTTATTTCAAATCACTTTATGCAAGAATACCAAATAAGATCCTTAAAAAAATAGATTTGAATATTATGCAAATCTAAGTTCTTGTCATCAAATAACTCGTAAGATTAAATCTTTGAGTAAAAAAATGACTTTAAATATTTCAAGAATTTAAACAATATTTCTCAAATACTTTTTGCACCAATAAAGTAGATCTCTTTGAATAAAAATATACTTTTGAATATCACAAGGATTCAAAACTTTAGAATACTATTCGCAAAGGATTTTTCAAATAAATAGCTATAGGAAAATTAGTTTCTTGCTCCCAAAAAGATTTTTTTTTATTTTTTTTATGAACAAATAATGGAGAAGACAACCGTTCAATAAAAAATCGAAAGCTCAATGAAATATTTCTCAAACCTCAAGATCAAACTTAGATTTAGTAGAAGTTTGCTTGATCTTGAAGATGCGAATGCCCAGACAAATATGAATTCTTTGGAGTGCATGCAACGATTCTTAGCAATAGGATTTAAAGCTCTCAAGAGATAGGTTAAAAGTGGTGCTCTAGGGTTTAGAGATTGTTTTTTAAAGTTTTCTCGGCTCTAGATTTAATCATGACCATTAGATCAATCAAAAATAAGAATTTTCATCCATGTCCGCGCTGAAACGTGATCAGTGCCCCGATCTTCGTCAACGAGTCTACAACACTCGTTCATCAACGAGTTTGTCGACGAGAGCACTATCTAAACTTTTTGGGCTTTCGGTATTTTTTCAATGAGGAGAAAACATTCTCTGAGTGGCCTTCATGAGTTCGTCGACAAGGCCAAGGGGTTCATCGATGAGGCCTCTAAAATTTTCCTTGAAAAATTTTTTCAACCTAAACTAATGTAAATGATTTTTTCATGAAATGCATGAGTCCTAAGGGTAGTTTGAGATATATTTGAGGTTCAAGTTATATTATATGAAACATGTAAATACAGTCAATTCTAAATACTAATTCCCATTGAAGATCTTGAACTTGAAGCTTGCTTCATCATCCTTTCATTCCTTTAGTTCCATGGATTGCGTCAAGTGATATGTACTTTAGGTTTCTCATGGCTTGCATACTAGTTTACTATTCATGCATTCTAAATCATGGTTTTGTTCACAAACTCAATTGCATAGGCCAAATAACAAATGATTTATCATTATCAAACTAGGATTGGACTCTTAGAGTTGATAGACTGATTATGTGGTTTTGAACCCAACGAAAGATCTTCATCTATAAAGGAGATTTTGAACCAACAATTGGCACAAAAGGGTGTCGTATTCCCACTCTTAAAGGTTTGAAGGTGTTCGAGAGTCAATGTCCTCCACACCTTTAAGGACATGTACAAGCTTTTCTTGCACAACTTTAGGAAGTTTAGCAAGATCACTAATATTGATGTGATATCATGTTGCTCAACTGTTTGAGACTCATTAATGGAATTTGCAATATCATCCCCTCCATTTGAGACACCTTCATCATGGATCTCATAATAAGTCACCACATTTACTGCAACTTCATTATCTTGGAAGAACCCTCTAGAAAATACTCTCCAAATGTAACAAGCTCTTGAGGTTTTTGTTGCAGAATATCATCATTCATGACTATGAATTTATTAGATATTGATTTCTTTCTTGTTTTGTTTTTCCTCTGTAATAAGTGAGAATATGATATTCTTTTCTCTTTTTTCCTTTTCTCGGTGAGTAGGCCTTGGTTGGGCAAGTTGTGGTTTCCTTATGATACTAGTGTCCATCCCTCTTAATCCTCTGATGTCAATCCAAATTTATTATCATATTTAGTCTCTAAAATCTTTAGTAGGTATTCAAATATAACCGTCCAAGTCTACCAAATTGGATGAGATTGAGTTGTGCTTCTAATAGGAGTTTTTGTGTTGATTCACTAGTTAAAGAGCATGAATGTGTTGTAATTCCTTGCCCCCATGACAATGGTGGCATGATTGGGCTTAATTACATCATTAAGTTTAATAAGTATTTTTCTATCCCTAGCGAGCTTCATAATAAGGTCTTTGAAGACAAAGCATTTCTAAAGAGGATGACCAAGAATTAGATGGTATTTTCAGTAATTTGGATCATCTATCTTCACTATTTCTTTAGGTATTTTGCTTTATAAAAACTCAAGCAATTTAATTTTTAATAGCTAGTCAAACATTTTTGGAACATCTGAATCAAAGAATGGATATTGTTTTTCTCCTCACCCCTTTAAACTAGGGTGCCTCCTTTCACTATTAGGGCAATAATTAGTTTCCCTTTCTTCCTTCCTTATTTTTCCAATTATCTTAATAGGGGTAATGTTCATAACCATTGAGTATTTGATTGATTTTTTGAAGGCTTGATATTATTCTCTACTTCCTTATTTTCTTTCCTATGATCAACCACAGGGGGTTTTGGTTACCATGACTTGAAATATTTATCTCTGTGTTATGTGCACATGTAGCTAATTTTTCAAATGTACACGATTTGATGATATTGTACCTGCTACTGGTTACTACACTAGTCCTACTTAGCTGACATGTTTATATACTGCCACTGTGTTATACAACCACTACTACTCCTGACTATATGTGGTGTATTAGTACTCTATAACTAGTTATGATTGATTATGAATTCCTTTCATACTTTTTTTATGATGAAAAAAATGGAGAAATGTGTTCTCTGATATAATGCGATATATGCTCTAAATGATGAACATATGTATGCTCAAACTTTAGTATGCTCTAATATGCTATGATATATGCTTTTAATGATGAACATGTGTATGATCTGGTATGACATATATGGTCTAATATGATATTGTGCTATGAAATTTTGAAACATGAAATTCTAAAAATTCTTTTTAAAATTATTCTCTAAATGATAATACTCTAGAAATGCTTCAATTGAACAAGTTGTGATTAAATTGTTGCAAATCTTAGTATATATTAAGGGGGATCATGTTTAAAAAATTTATAATAAAAAGATAATCACTGTTGCAAAAGGGAGTTATATGAAAAAATCATTTATAGGAAATTTAAAGGAGGAGCATAATACATAATTTTTATTCATCATCAAAATGGAGGAGAATTATGTAACTAGATTTTGATAAGTGACAAAACTTATGGTTGATGATGGTGTGATTGCATGGTGGCTTAACAAATTGTACCTATAGTTTCCACAACAAGTGTGTTAATACATGTATTCATATATCAATGAATAGATGCATTGATAGATGCATTAATAGGTTCATTAATAGATAAATGGCCTGATGCAATGAGACATGCATTGATAAATCCATTTTTAGATCCATCAGCTGATGTCTATATTAGACACACAATTACAATAAAATAAATTTATTGTGGTTTTATTTAATTGAATATGTTTTCTACATTTGACCTCAATTATATTTTTAATTGGAATTCTCATTTAAAATAATAGCAAGGGATTTAATAAACACCTTTTAAATTCAAAGCTTATAATTTCAATTGAAATTCATTCATTCTTGTTCATTCCAATTATAAAGATTCATTGAGCTCACACATTAGATATGCTGAAAGATTCTTGTCTATTAGACATTTAATGCAAACAAAAGATGTTGTTCAAAGATGACACTACACTCTCAATATATTGAATTCAATTGACTTGAACAAAACTAATCGAAATACATATAAAAAAGTAGCTTCCACTACCATCCTATTCAAAGATAATTTTTATCGTGTTTATGATTCATAATGCATTATACATATTCCTAATAGGTTGGAACTCATTGTAGTCTCTCTAAGCTCACAAATTAAAAATTTTATAACACTTTGTGTGAGCTAGAAAAATGCCCTGGAGATTCTTTGTTTCTTTTGCTCTTATATCTTGTATTGGATGTAATCCCATATGGATTGTGTGTTGTCAGTGGTGTTGTGACACCACGTGTTGGCTATATAGCCAAGTAAAGTGAGAGTGAAAATGTCTCATTTTTATAAGTAAGGAGTTTCCCCATGAGACAATGTCATCTTAAGTGCAATAAGAGTATGTTTTAGTTTGTTACCAAAAGGAAAGAGAGTGAGATTGGACAGTTGTCTTGCTTATGAGATACTAAGAATATTTAGTGTTGGATCACAGTAAAAATACTTAAATTGACTGGTTAGAGGTGTAGATGTACATCTTGTGACAAACCACTATAAATCTTGTATGCCTTTATCAATTGCAGTTTGATTATTATTTTATAATTCTTAAACTAAAAATGAATTGAACTCTTGAAATATTATTAACTATGGTTCTTTACTTATAAATATTTCTTTCAAAGATCATTATTGCAAATTTATTTTTTAAGTATAAGTAAGTATTATCCTTCTTGTCTTATGTCATGTCAGTATCTTTTGTAGGTCTAAAGACAACAACTTTACCAAGGCTTTGGATGTCAACTCAAATTTTGGTTTAATGAACATAGTCTAGCAAATGAAAGTGGAGTTTAATGAGCCATGGAAGCGAATCTATCAATAAGCACAATATAATCCTAAGGAAGAATCTTTTGGAAGCCCTTAAGGAAGTGAAAAGAAGAAAGTTCGACAAAAAGGCACTTCCTTCGATAGAAGTGGTACAAATAATCTTGACTCAATTAGGATAGCTTCATCACGAGGTGGAGATCCAAAGAAGGTCCAACCAAGTCAATTTAAAGAATGAGAACTATTTTTTGAGAAATTATATTGATTCATGTCTATTATATAGGTGAAGAAGAGACTCTTATATGAGAGTGTTTTGCAATCAAGAGGGCTTTCTATAAAGGAGCACCATTACCAACAAACATGAATTTTCTTTTGAAAAAATTATAGTTGAACTAAATAAAATATTATTTGTTCCAAATATTTGTGTGTCATGAATTATCTTTAAGTTAAACTACTGATATTTTGACTAAGGATAGTTGGTCATCGCCTGGCTGGTTAGTAAGTCCCAAAGATCCTTAATGAATTAAATGCTAATTTGTTAGTCCATTAGGGCAGTTTTGAGGATATTAGTGAAAATAAAAACATAAATAAAAATAAAAATAAAAATTCGAAATAAAAATGAGGATGAGAAAAAAAAAATGATGTAAATCTTGCTTACAAGTTAAAATAGAAAATCAAAGGTTGCAAATGCCAAGTCAAAGGCTGAAAAGAAAAATTATGCAAACCCTCTCAAAAGTATATTCTAAAAAATTTAGAACCCTTAAAAATTTGGAAACCTAAATTAATGTCAATTTTGAGCATTACAATTATGTCTTTCTTTAGCCTATAGCCTTGACCTATGTTATAACTATTGATTAAGGTGTAATCCCAAGAGGGGGGGGGGGGGTGAATTGGATATAAAAAATTTAAGCCACTTAATTTTCTTTCACACACTTCTTATAAGTTTACCAACTACTTCTAGTTGCTCAATTACGTGTGAGTGTAGCAATCCTATCTATGTATGCAATATACTTGATTTTAAATATAATGCGGAAAATAAAAAGTAAAAGGAAGAGAGAAGACAAACGCGATTTTATGAGGTTCAGCCAACCCGGCCTACTTCCTCGCCTTGAGCAACCACTCAAGGATTCACTAAAAACCCTACTCCTTAAAGTGGGATGGAGCTTCCCGTACAATCCGCTGCTTACAAGAGGTATAGCTTCCTCCTACTCTGTTGCTTACAAGAGATACAGCTCTCTCTTCACACACCGGTTCACACACCGAACTGTGTATATAATAGAATCTGTAAAATAAAACTCAAAACAATGCTTCTAACAAAAGCTTGTGAGTACAATTCAAATTCCTAACACATTAACATATGATATAACTTGAAGCTCATGAGTGTATGAAAAATGATACAATTGTTTTATGAATGATTATGCATCAACACACAAATCCTGATTTATTTAAAACTCCCAAGTTAAAATATATTTGAAATGCCTCGGAGTTAACTAGGGTTCTTGGTTCACTTTTGTAAAGATACAAAAGTATGTTTGAAGTGAACTCGTTAACAAAATCTTTGTCTTGAATACAAGCTTAATAAAAAATGACAAATCTTTATTCCATGTATTCTATCACAAACTGAGAATATTAATTTTCAGAAAATATCCCTCAATTTAGAAATAGTTATAAGTACCAAGGATATTTAATCAAGATTTAATATATCAAAATATAAATCCTTTGAAGAACACCCACTTGAATAAAAAATCAATCAACCAAGTTAAATAAGTTTTCTCAAGTAATGATCTTCTCAAAAATATATTTTATATGAATTGATACACTCAAGATCAAAACTTTTCAATACTTACTCAAGAACAAGCAATGAGATGAGAATTTCTTAAGAATATAAACTTGAAAGATCAAACCTCAATACTAGATTGAAGTAAAGTAGAGTAAGCAAGTTCCCTTTGTCACTTTGAGTTGATTTCTCAAGCTTGAAGATTAGAGGTTGAGAAGTAAGCAATTGTATAGCACTAAGAGTAGATTTTCAACGTTCTCTCAACAAGGTGTGTTCTTTTCTTTCTTGTGTGTCTCTCTCTGTTCTAGGGTTTAGAGATTTAATATATATAGTGTATGACCCTTAGGATTGATCTCAGACGTTGGATCAATCAGATAGCTCGCGTGTTTTTAATAAAAATATGATTTTTTAGGCATTCCCGCAAGTTCAGGCAACCGAACTGGGGTTCAGGTTCCTAAAGTGACAACTTCAGGCGCCTGAGGTTCTAGGGTCAGGCGACCGATGTACCTCTGCCAGGTTCTGTCTTTCCCATTTAATTCTTTAGGCAACTGCACTTAATCTTCAGGCTACCGAACTTATTCTTCAGGCTACTGAAGTAAAGTTCAGGCGACCGAACTCCCCTTTTTCTCAAATTTTCTTTTCTAAGTTAAAAATCTGCTTTGATTCTCTTCTTGGGTCTTTTGTAAAACATATTTTTCAATGATTTGAAAACATTTCTAAGTTCATACAGGTTCCCTAATGATATACATGAAATGCATAAAACCTAAAATCACTATAAGTTATATTTGAGCTTCAAAATAAATCATATGACAATGTAAATACATAAGCTCTAAATACCCATTCCCAAGAGATTCTTGAACTTTGCCGCTTGTATCTTGATTCTTGTACTCTTTGAGTTCCATGGTACTTGCCAAGATGTGTAAGCTTTACTTGAAGGATTCCATGACTCATTATCTTTCCGTGCATGCTTAATATAGTTCCTGTTCACAAACTCAATGCACAGATCAAATACCAAGTGATTTGTCATTATCAAAATAGGATTGGACTTGTAGAGTCAACAATCTCCTCCTTTTTTATGATGACAAATGCACGAGCAAAAAAATATATAATGGGTTACACCTAAGCAAGGCTCCCCCTCAATTAATGCATCAAATAACTAATGAATGTCAATATACTCATAATGACTGTAATATGGTAGATTTCTCCCTTTGAATATCTCACCCTTTGCAAATTAGTTTTACCAAGACTTTGCTTCCATTTATTATTTTTGCTTTTCCAGATTTTCTCCCCCTTTTGACATCAACAAAAAGGTGTAAACAAATAAAGCATGAGTAGAAAATGAATGTGTCCAAATGTTGATACCAAATATTAATAATATTCACTTCCAAGTGATTAAGTTGTAAGAGATGTTGCTCCCCCTGAATTATATCATCTAACACTATTCTAAGCAACCTCTCGGCTATGCATGAGACCTTATTCACACTGAATTTGAATAAATCTATCCTCCGCAAGTGGTTTCGTGAATATATTAGCCCATTGTTCATCCGTGCATATAAACTCTAATGTTACATCCTCTTTGTGAACATGGTCACGCAGAAAGTGATGTCGGATTTCTATGTGCTTAGTTCGTGAGTGTAATATGGGATTCTTTGAGATATTTATTGCACTCGTATTATCGCATCTTACGGGAATTGTTTCATAACTTAATCCAAAATCCTTTAGTTGTTGCTTCATGTAAAGCGTTTGCGCACAACAACTACCTGCCGCTATGTATTCAGTTTTGGCTGTGGAAAGAGAGATTGAATTTTGTTTCTTGGAAAATCAAGAGACTAAGGAATGTCCTAAGAAGTGACAAGTACCACTAGTGCTCTTCCTATCCACTTTACTACCCGTATAATCAGCATCTGAATAACTGAGAATCTCAAATGATGTGTGTTTAGGATACCATAACCCAATGTCCACAGTTCCCATCAAATATCTAAGTATACGTTTAACAATTAGCAAGTGAGACTCTTTTGGAGCAGACTGAAATCTTGCGCACAAACATACGCTAAACATTATATCTAGTCTACTGGTAGTCAGGTATACCTATCATTCCACGATAAAGTTTTACATCTACTGGTATACCTTGTTTATCTTTATCTAATTTCAATGAAGTGCTCATAGGTGTACCTAGTAATTTTCCGTCTTCCATGTTAAATTTTTTGAGTAGGTCTTTAATATACTTTGACTGATTAATGAAAATTCCACAATTTTCTTGTTTAATCTAAAGTCCTAGGAAGAAATTTAGTTCACCCATCATGCTCATCTCAAATTCATTTTGCATTGTATAGGCAAATTCATTACACAACTCTTTATCGGTAGCGCCAAAAATAATGTCATCTACATATACTTGCACTAGGAGAATATCATCATTCTTAGTCTTGATGAACAGGGTTGTATCTACCTTTCCTCTTATAAATCCATTTTCTAACAAAAATCCACTTAGCCTTTCATACCAAGCTCTAGAAGCTTGCTTTAAACCATACAAGGCCTTTGTTAGTTTATAAACATGATCTGAATTCTTATGGTTTTCAAAACCTGGGGGTTGTTCTACGTACACTTCCTAATTTATGTAGCCATTTAAAATTGCGCTTTTCACGTCCATTTGATATAGCTTGAAATCCTTAAAAGCTGCGCATGCTAATAACATTCGTATAGCT